>NW_027037056.1:0-17161 GCF_034236695.1 Oncorhynchus nerka
ACCACACTGCTAACCCTAATGTCTAACCCTAACCACACTGCTAACCTAATGTCTAGCCTAACCACACTGCTACCTAACGTCTAACCTTAACCACACTGCTAACCCTAATGTCTAACCTTAACCACACTGCTAACCCTAATGTCTAACCTTAACCACACTGCTAACCCTAATGTCTAACCTTCACCACATTGCTAACCCTAATGTCGAACCTTAACCACACTGCTAACCCTAATGTCGAACCTTAACCACACTGCTAACCCTAATGACAATGTCTAACCTTAACCACACTGCTAACCCTAATGTCTAACCTTAACCACACTGCTAACCCTAATGTCTAACCTTAACCACACTGCTAACCCTAATGTCTAACCTTAACCACACTGCTAACCCTAATGTCTAACCTTAACCACACTGCTAACCCTAATGTCTAACCTTAACCACACTGCTAACCCTAATGTCTAACCCTTAACCACACTGCTAACCCTAATGTCTAACCCTAACCACACTGCTAACCCTCAATGTCTAACCTTAACCACACTGCTAACCCTAATGTCTAACCCTAACCACACTGCTAACCCTAATGTCTAACCTTAACCACACTGCTAACCCTAATGTCTAACTCCAACCACACGGCTAACCCTAATGTCTAACCATAACCACACTGCTAACCCTAATGTCTAACCATAACCACACTGCTAACCCTAATGTCTAACCTAACCACACTGCTAACCCTAATGTCTAACCCAACCACTGCTAACCCTAATGTCTAACCCTAACCTTAACCACACTGCTAACCCTAATGTCTAACCCTAAACCACACTGCTAACCCTAATGTCTAACCTAACCACACTGCTAACCCTAATGTCTAACCCTAACCACACTGCTAACCCTAATGTCTAACCCTAGCCACACTGCTAACCCTAATGTCTAAACACTGTTAACCCTAATGTCTGAACCCTTAACCCTAATGTCTAACCTAGCCACACTGCTAACCCTAATGTCTAACCTTAACCACACTGCTAACCCTAATGTCTAACCTAATGTCTAACCTTAACCACACTGCTAACCTAATGTCTAACCAACCCTAACCACCAACCTAATGCTAACCCTAATGTCTAACCTTAACCACACTGCTAACCTAATGTCTAACCTAACCACACTGCTAACCTAATGTCTAACCCTAACCACACTGCTAACCCTAATGTCTAACCTTAACCGCATAGCTAACCTAATGTCTAACCCTAAACTGCTAACCTAACTCTGGCCTACACTGCTGGCCTAATGTCTAACCTTAACCACACCTAATGCCTAACCCTAACCACACTGCTGGCCTAATGTCTAACCTTAACCACACTGCTAACCCTAATGTCTAACCCTAACCACACTGCTAACCCTAATGTCTAACCCTAACCACACTGCTAACCCTAATGTCTAACCCTAGCCACACTGCTAACCCTAATGTCTAACCCTAATGTCTAACCTTAACCACACTGCTAGCCCTAATGTCTAACCTAACCACACTGCTAACCCTAATGTCTAACCTTAACCCACTGCTGGCCTAATGTCTAAGCCTAACCACACTGCTAACCCTAATGTCTAACCTTAACCACACTGCTAACCCTAATGTCTA
Source organism: Oncorhynchus nerka (assembly GCF_034236695.1). Taxonomy (NCBI): domain Eukaryota; kingdom Metazoa; phylum Chordata; class Actinopteri; order Salmoniformes; family Salmonidae; genus Oncorhynchus; species Oncorhynchus nerka. Next base: position 1,631 of record NW_027037056.1, read on the forward strand.
ACCCTAGCTACACTGCTAACCTAATGTCTAACCCTAACCCTAATGTCTAACCCTAATGTCTAACCCTAACCACACTGCTAACCTAATGTCTAACCCCTAACCACACTGCTAACCCTAATGTCTAACCCTAACCACACTGCTAACCCTAATGTCTAACCTAACCACACTGCTAACCCTAATGTCTAACCTAACCACACTGCTAACCCTAATGTCTAACCCTAACCACACTGCTAACCCTAATGTCTAACCCTAACACTGCACACCCTAATGTCTGGCCTAACCCCTAATGTCTAACCTTAACCACACTGCTAACCCTAATGTCTAACCCTAACCACACTGCTAACCCTAATGTCTAACCCTAACCACACTGCTAACCCTAATGTCTAACCCTAACCACACTGCTAACCCTAATGTCTAACCTTAACCACACTGTTAACCCTAATGTCTAACCCTAATGTCTAACCTTAACCACACTGCTAACCCTAATGTCTAACCCTAACCACACTGTCTAACCTAACCACACTGCTAACCCTAATGTCTAACCCTAACCACACTGCTAACCCTAATGTCTAACCTTAACCACACTGCTAACCCTAATGTCTAACCACACTGCTAACCCTAATGTCTAACCCTAACCACACTGCTAACCCTAATGTCTAACCTTAACCACACTGCTAACCCTAATGTCTAACCCTAACCACACTGCTAACCCTAATGTCTAACCTTAACCACACTGCTAACCCTAATGTCTAACCCTAGCTACACTGCTAACCCTAATGTCTAACCCTAATGTCTAACCCTAATGTCTAACCTTAACCACACTGCTAACCCTAATGTCTAACCCTAACCACACTGCTAACCCTAATGTCTAACCCTAACCACACTGCTAACCCTAATGTCTAACCCTAACCACACTGCTAACCCTAATGTCTAACCTTAACCACACTGCTAACCCTAATGTCTAACCCTAGCCACACTGCTAACCCTAATGTCTAACCCTAATTATGTCTAACCCAAGCACACTGCTAACCCTAATGTCTAACCTTAACCACACTGATAACCCTAATGTCTAACCCTAGCCACACTGATAACCCTAATGTCTAACCCTAGCCACACTGCTAACCCTAATGTCTAACCTTAACCACACTGCTAACCCTAATGTCTAACCTTAACCACACTGCTAACCCTAATGTCTAACCCTAGCCACACTGATAACCCTAATGTCTAACCCTAGCCACACTGCTAACCCTAATGTCTAACCCTAGCCACACTGCTAACCCTAATGTCTAACCCTAATGTCTAACCCTAACCTTAACCACTGTTACGAATCCCTTTTGGCCCGACAGTCTAGGGGGGGATGGTAATGAGACCCGTAACATAACTCATGCAAATTATTATTGTGACAAAGTAAAAGTGTGCACGAAATAACCACGACAACAGAAATCTACCGTCAAACTCTAGGTTTATTTATAAACACACGGTAATGGGGGGGAGCAGGAAAAGGGGCTGAGCTGGACCCAAGGAAAGAAACAATAAGTATTCAAAAACACCCCTAAGCTAGACTAGCCTACTTTAACAACAGCTAACTAACTAACCAAAAATACAGTGGGTGGTCCGCCCAGTTCTAACTAGTGTATTTAACAAAGTTCACCTACGGGTAGTGTATGCCCATGGGCGACTTGTCTTGGTTTCCCCTTTTCCCACCAGCAACAAACAAACACCATAACCAAAAACAATACTCACAGGTGATGACAAAGTGCTATGGAGGTGCTTAAACAAAAGAGAGGTTAAGACACAAAGCGAGAGTGAAACACAGAGACCTACAGACATGGCATTTACAGAGAGATTGAGCTAGAGATTGCTCCAGAGCAAACAAATGATGGGGTTTTTAAACCATGGGGAAGGAACTGTGATAGGGTAGGAAATAGGAGGAGGTGTGTCTTCTGATTGATGATTGATTGTTGACTGATTGGGGAGTGATGATTTTCACCTGTGAGGGGAGAAGGAGAGAAAAGAAACACACACAGGATACACACACACACAGGATAACTGTATCCGTAACAACCACACTGCTAACCCTAATGTCTAACCTTAACCACACTGATAACCCTAATGTCTAACCCTAATGTCTAACCCTAATGTCTAACCCTAATGTCTATCCCTAATGTCTAACCCTAATGTCTAACCCTAATGTCTAACCCTAATGTCTAACTATAACCTTCAATTAAGACCAAAAAGCTCATTTTTGTTTTCATGATTTTTACAACATAGTACATGTTGACTTTGCAGCTGGTCTAACTAAGGGAGATCTTTCCGTTCTGCCTCCTGGACAAGACTCATGACAATAAATGTTTAACCTGCAGTTTAAAATTGTAAATGTGCAAATTGATATTTTCATTCCTGCTAAATGAACGTCTATTTTCTCAATCAATTTAGTTCAAGTTGACAGTATCAGTACAGCAGCAGTCAATGTTTTCACTGTTAGAGATTATTGATAATCGGTGTGTCTCTGTCCACTCTACAGAGGCAGTATGGTAACAGTGTTGGGTTACGGGCTGCTCACCACAGACTCATTATAACCCATTATAACCCTCTCTGTGTGTTATATAGGGGGATCAGTAGCAGTAAGGTAACAGTGTTGGGTTACGGGCTGCTCACCACAGACCCATTATAACCCTCTGTGTGTTATATAGGGGGATCAGTAGCAGTAAGGTAACAGTGTTGGGTTACGGGCTGCTCACCACAGACTCATTATAACCCATTATAACCCTCTGTGTGTTATATAGGGGGATCAGTAGCAGTAAGGTAACAGTGTTGGGTTACGGGCTGCTCACCACAGACTCATTATAACCCATTATAACCCTCTGTGTGTTATATAGGGGGATCAGTAGCAGTAAGGTAACAGTGTTGGGTTACGGGCTGCTCACCACAGACCCATTATAACCCATTATAACCCTCTCTGTGTGTTATATAGGGGGATCAGTAGCAGTAAGGTAACAGTGTTGGGTTACGGGCTGCTCACCACAGACTCATTATAACCCATTATAACCCTCTCTGTGTGTTATATAGGGGGATCAGTAGCAGTAAGGTAACAGTGTTGGGTTACGGGCTGCTCACCACAGACTCATTATAACCCATTATAACCCTCTGTGTGTTATATAGGGGGATCAGTAGCAGTAAGGTAACAGTGTTGGGTTACGGGCTGCTCACCACAGACCCATTATAACCCATTATAACCCTCTCTCTAGGGGATCAGTAGCAGTACGGGCTGCTCAGTACAGTTTAACCCATTATAACCCTCTCTGTGTGTTAGGGGTTACGGGCTGCTCACCACAGACTCATTATAACCCATTATAACCCTCTCTGTGTGTTATATAGGGGATCAGTAGCAGTAAGTAACAGTGTTGGGTTACGGGCTGCTCACCACAGACCCATTATAACCCATTATAACCCTCTCTGTGTGTTATTAGGGATCAGTAGCAGTAAGGTAACAGTGTTGGGTTACGGGCTGCTCACCACAGACTCATTATAACCCATTATAACCCTCTCTGTGTGTTATATAGGGGATCAGTAGCAGTAAGGTAACAGTGTTGGGTTACGGGCTGCTCACCACAGACTCATTATAACCCATTATAACCCTCTGTGTGTTATATAGGGGATCAGTAGCAGTAAGGTAACAGTGTTAGCACGGGCTGCTCACCACAGACTCATTATAACCCATTATAACCCTCTGTGTGTTATATAGGGGGATCAGTAGCAGTAAGGTAACAGTGTTGGGTTACGGGCTGCTCACCACAGACCCATTATAACCCATTATAACCCTCTCTGTGTGTTATATAGGGGGATCAGTAGCAGTAAGGTAACAGTGTTGGGTTACGGGCTGCTCACCACAGACTCATTATAACCCATTATAACCCTCTCTGTGTGTTATATAGGGGGATCAGTAGCAGTAAGGTAACAGTGTTGGGTTACGGGCTGCTCACCACAGACTCATTATAACCCATTATAACCCTCTGTGTGTTATATAGGGGGATCAGTAGCAGTAAGGTAACAGTGTTGGGTTACGGGCTGCTCACCACAGACCCATTATAACCCATTATAACCCTCTCTGTGTGTTATATAGGGGGATCAGTAGCAGTAAGGTAACAGTGTTGGGTTACGGGCTGCTCACCACAGACTCATTATAACCCATTATAGGGGGACACAGTAAGGTAACAGTGTTGGGTTACGGGCTGCTAGACCCATTATAACCCTCTCTGTGTGTTATATAGGGGGATCAGTAGCAGTAAGGTAACAGTGTTGGGTTACGGGCTGCTCACCACAGACCCATTATAACCCATTATAACCCTCTCTGTGTGTTATATAGGGGGATCAGTAGCAGTAAGGTAACAGTGTTGGGTTACGGGCTGCTCACCACAGATGCACGCCCCCTGGTGGAGGCTCTGACCAGACAGAGGTTTAATGTGGTGGTGGTGGATGAGTCCCACTACCTCAAGTCCAGGAACGCAGCCAGGTCTAAGATACTGGTACCACTCATCCAGAACGCCAAGCGGGCCATCCTACTGACGGGCACCCCGGCCCTGGGACGGCCAGAGGAGGTACGGTACCCCCGAAGGTCCGAACACACGCCATCCCCCGATCACACATTTCTGTCCTATTCTGACGTTTGAACCAGCTTGGCTCGCTGGGATCCTATCATTCCTTCAGTACGTCACAGATCTGCATTGAACCTGTCTGTACCTAGAGGAAGCATGAAGGGCTGGTTGAGTACAGATGGTCTGGGATTTAAAGGCTCTACAAACCATTGCAGCTCTGTTCTTTCTGTAGTATTTATAACTTTAAAATGACACACACACACACACACACACCAGCCACAGAGCCCGTGCCAGAGAACCAGCATCCCTCCCTTCCTTCCACCCACACGTTCCTATTGTTCCCGACACCAAACCTTCCATTTCCCCCTGTAACAGCAGAGTATTCTGTAACAGCAGAGTATTCTGTAACAGCAGAGTATTCTGTAACAGCAGAGTACCCTGTAACAGCAGAGTATTCTGTAACAGCAGAGTATTCTGTAACAGCAGAGTATTCTGTAACAGCAGAGTACCCTGTAACAGCAGAGTATTCTGTAACAGCAGAGTATTCTGTAACAGCAGAGTATTCTGTAACAGCAGAGTATTCTGTAACAGCAGAGTACCCTGTAACAGCAGAGTATTCTGTAACAGCAGAGTACCCTGTAACAGCAGAGTACCCTGTAACAGCAGAGTATTCTGTAACAGCAGAGTACCCTGTAACAGCAGAGTATTCTGTAACAGCAGAGTACCCTGTAACAGCAGAGTATTCTGTAACAGCAGAGTACCCTGTAACAGCAGAGTATTCTGTAACAGCAGAGTACCCTGTAACAACAGAGTATTCTGTAACAGCAGAGTATTCTGTAACAGCAGAGTATTCTGTAACAGCAGAGTATTCTGTAACAGCAGAGTATTCTTGGCTCCACTGGGCTGCTGCAGTGCTTTGATGAGGACCTTCACAGTGGCTGTAGTTATTCACAGTGGCTGTAGTTATTCACAGTGGCTGTAGTTATTCACAGTGGCTGTAGTTATTCACAGTGGCTGTAGTTATTCACATGGCTGCTGCCTGAAAAGCTCCATTTGAATAATTGTCCATTATTATCATCATGGTAGAAATGTTCCGTTTAGTGCCTTGAAGAGTGATGATGGTTAGAATGGAGGGGGCAGAACACATCTGCCACACCTCTCTCTCACACACACACACACACACACACACACCTCTCTCTCACTCACACACACACACACACACACACCTCTCTCTCTCTCACACACACCTCTCTCTCTCACACACGCTCACTCACTCACTCACTCACTCACTCACTCACTCACATTACATGTATTATGTTTCCACAGCTCTTTATGCAGATAGAGGCTCTCTATCCTAGGATGTTTGGAACGTGGAGTGACTACGCCAAACAATACTGTAACGCCCACTACAGGTAACACCCTACACACACACATACATACATACATACAGTAATAATGACCATTGTCATGGTGAAAATGCTACTTCTCCCAAAATGACAAACAGCAGTGTGTACATACTGGGCAGTCGCATAATGACACTGCAGCAGACAGACACACTGACCCAAACCCTGGTGTCTGTCCCTCTCAGGGTCTTTGGTAACAGCAGTGTGTACATACTGGACAGACAGACACACTGACCCAAACCCTGGTGTCTGTCCCTCTCAGGGTCTTTGGTAACAGCAGTGTGTACATACTGGACAGTCTCATAATGACACTGCAGCAGACAGACACACTGACCCAAACCCTGGTGTCTGTCCCTCTCAGGGTCTTTGGTAACAGGAGACAGTGGGACTGTTATTGTCTGTCCCTCAGGTTCTTTGGTAACAGGAGACAGTGGGACTGTTATTGTCTGTCCCTCCCAGGTTCTTTGGTAACAGGAGACAGTGGGACTGTTATTGTCTGTCCCTCTCAGGGTCTTGGGTAACAGGAGACAGTGGGACTGTTTATGATCTGTCCCTCTCCGGGTCTTTGGTAACAGGAGACAGTGGGACTGTTATTGTCTGTCCCTCCCAGGTTCTTTGATAACAGGAGACAGGGGCCCAGGGTCTTTGGTAACAGGAGACAGTGGGACTGTTATTGTCTGTCCCTCCCAGGTTCTTTGGTAACAGGAGACAGGGGCCCAGGGTCTTTGGTAACAGGAGACAGTGGGACTGTTATTGTCTGTCCCTCCCAGGTTCTTTGGTAACAGGAGACAGGGGCCCAGGGTCTTTGGTAACAGGAGACAGTGGGACTGTTATTGTCTGTCCCTCTCAGGTTCTTTGGTAACAGGAGACAGTGGGACTGTTATTGTCTGTCCCTCTCAGGGTCTTTGGTAACAGGAGACAGTGGGACTGTTATTGTCTGTCCCTCTCAGGTTGTTTGGTAACAGGAGACAGTGGGACTGTTATTGTCTGTCCCTCTCAGGTTCTTTGGTAACAGGAGACAGTGGGACTGTTATTGTCTGTCCCCTCAGGTTGTTTGGCAACAGGAGACAGTGGACTGTTATTGTCTGTCCCTCTCAGGGTCTTTGGTAACAGAGAGACAGTGGGACTGTTATTGTCTGTCCCTCTCAGGTTGTTTGGCAACAGGAGACAGTGGGACTGTTATTGTCTATCCCCTCCCAGGGTCTTTAGTAACAGGGAGACAGTGGGACTGTTATTGTCTGTCCCTCAGGGTCTTTGGTAACGGAACAGTGGGACTGTTGTCTGTCCCCTCCCAGGTTCTTTGGTAACGGAGACAGTGGGACTGTTATTGTCTGTCCCTCCCAGGTTCTTTGGTAACAGGAAGTTGATGGGACAGTCGTGGTGCCTCTCATCTAGAGGAACTCCTGGCGTCTCCAGTGAAATCATGATCCGGAGGCTGAGTCCAGGTCCTCCCCCAGCTACCCTAAAATACGCCAGCGCATCCCCCTTCGACCTGCCCAAAGACGCTGCCAAGGTAGCAGGACAGACAGGCGGGCAGACGGAGCCCGAAAACACACATACACGCTGACAAGCGGCTGGACGGACGGACCCTCTAGGCAGAGGGAGACGGGGGTGATAGGCAGAGGGGAGACTGGGTGCTAGGCAGAGGGAGACGGGGTGCTAGGCAGAGGGAGACTGGGTGCTAGGCAGAGGGAGACTGGGTGCTAGGCAGAGGGAGACTGGGTGCTAGGCAGAGGGAGACTGGGTGCTAGGCAGAGGGGAGACTGGGTGCTAGGCAGAGGGAGACGGGGTGCTAGGCAGAGGGGAGACGGGGTGCTAGGCAGAGGGGAGACGGGGTGCTAGGCAGAGGGGAGACGGGGTGCTAGGCAGAGGGGAGACTGGGTGCTAGGCAGAGGGGAGACTGGGTGCTAAATATTCTGAAAATATCCCCTCATTATCATATCTCTCTCTCTCACACTCCCCCACCCTCCCTCTCTTGCTCTCCCATCCTGTTGCTCGGCAATAGTATCTAATTTACACTAGTTATCATTTTATCTCCCATTGCCATATGGTTTTTATTTCAGTCTTGCCCTTTTCCGTTCATAAGTAAAGTAGCCTTTCATACTGATCAGCACTCGCTGTCTGTTCTATAAAACTGAATGCATATTCAAACATTCGCCAGTTCATTTCTATTTCATTGAACTTTATTTCCATCATATCTGATGGACTCTTAACCACGATGAGCTCTGTGGACAGTATACTCAGCTCTCTACCCTGTGAGCTCTATACCGCTCTATCCTGTGAGCTCTATACCTCTCTACCCTGTGAGCTCTATACCCTGTGAGCTCTATACCTCTCTACCCTGTGAGCTCTATACCGCTCTATACCGCTCTACCCTGTGAGCTCTCTACCCTGTGAGCTCTATACCGCTCTATACCGCTCTACCCTGTGAGCTCTCTACCCTGTGAGCTCTATACCGCTCTACCGTGTGAGCTCTATACCGCTCTATACCGCTCTACCCTGTGAGCTCTCTACCCTGTGAGCTCTATACCGCTCTACCCTGTGAGCTCTATACCGCTCTATACCGCTCTACCCTGTGAGCTCTCTACCCTGTGAGCTCTATACCGCTCTACCCTGTGAGCTCTATCATCCTATACCGCTCTACCCTGTGAGCTCTCTACCCTGTGACTCTCACCGCTCTCTCCGCTCTACCCTGTGAGCTCTCTACCTGTGAGCTCTCTGCACCCTGTGAGCTCTATGCCGCTCTACCCTGTGGCTCTCTACCCTGTGAGCTCTATACCATCACCCTGTGAGCTCTCTACCCTGTGAGCTCTATACGCTCTACCCTGTGAGCTCTCTACCCTGTGAGCTCTATACCTCTCTACCCTGTGAGCTCTCTACCCTGTGAGCTCTATACCGCTCTACCCTGTGAGCTCTCTACCCTGTGAGCTCTATACCTCTCTACCCTGTGAGCTCTCTACCCTGTGAGCTCTCTACCCTGTGAGCTCTCTACCCTGTGAGCTCTATACCGCTCTACCCTGTGAGCTCTCTACCCTGTGAGCTCTATACCCTGTGAGCTCCCTACCCTGTGAGCTCTATATCGCTCTATCCTGTGAGCTCTATACCGCTCTACCCTGTGAGCTCTATACCCTGTGAGCTCTATACCTCTCTACCCTGTGAGCTCTATACCTCAAATCAAATTGATTTATAAAGCCCTTCTTACATCAGCTGATATCTCAAAGTGCTGTACAGAAACCCAGCCTAAAACCCCAAACAGCAAGCAATGCAGGTGTAAACACGGTGGCTAGGAAAAACTCCTAGAAGGCCAGAATCTAGAAAGAAACCTGAGAGGAACCAGGCTATGAGGGTGGCCAGTCCTCTTCTGGCTGTGCCGGGTGGAGATTATAACAGAACATGGCCAAGATGTTCAAATGTTCATAAATGACCAGCAGGGGTCAAATAATGATCACAGTGGTTGTCGATGGTGCAACAGGTCAGCACCTCAGGGTAAATATCAGTTGTGGCACTGCATAGCCGATCATTGAGAGGATCTCTACCGCTCCTGCTGTCTCTAGAGAGTTGAGAACAGCAGGTCTGGGACAGGTAGCACGTCCGGTGAACAGGTCAGGGTTCCATAGCCGCAGGCAGAACAGTTGAAACTGGAGCAGCAGCACGACCAGGTGGACTGGGGACAGCAAGGAGTCATCAGGCCAGGTAGTCCTGAGACATGGTCCTAGGGCTCAGGTCCTCCGAAAGAGAGAGAAAGAAAGAGCGAGAATTAGAGAGAGCATACTTAAATTCACACAGGACACCGGATAAGACGGGAGAAGTACTCCAGATATAACAGACTAACCCTAGCCTCCCGACACAAACTACTGCAGCATAAATACTGGAGGCTGAGACAGGAGGGGTCAGGAGACACTGTGGCCCCATCCCATATACCTCTGTACACTGTGAGCTCTATAGCTCTGTACCCTGTGAGCTCTATATCTTGTGAGCTCTAAACGCGGTGATCTCTATATCCTGTGATCTCTATAGCTCTGTACCCTGTGAGCTCTATATCTTGTGAGCTCTAAACTCTGTGATCTCTATATCCTGTGAGCTCTATAGCTCTACCCTGTGAGCTCTAAACTCTGTGTGCTCTATACCCTGTAAGCTCTATAGCTCTCTATCCTGTGAGCTCTAAACTCTGTGATCTCTATATCCTGTGAGCTCTATAGCTCTACCCTGTGAGCTCTAAACTCTGTGTGCTCTATAAACTAAGTGTGAACTCTATAATCTCTGAACTAGCTCTCTAGTCTAGTGTGTAAACTCTGTGAGCTCTATACCCTGTAAGCTCTATAGCTCTCTATCCTGTGAGCTCTAAACTCTGTGTGAACTCCATAATCTCTTAATTAGCCTCTGTGAGCTCTCTAGTAGTGTGTAAACTACTCTGTAAGCTTCACTCTCCGCTAGCCTCTGTGTGAGCTCTCTAGTGTGTAAACGTTACTCGGTGAGCTCTAAACTCTGTGCGCTACGCTCCTCTCCTCTTTGTATAAGGCTGAAGTAATGAGGTAGAACTCATCCTCTGTTACCTCTGTCAGCCAGAGGAATACATGGCCCGCACATTCCCTCTTTTCTCTCTCTCTATGATCTCTCTTTCTCTCTGTGATCTCTCTCTCTCTCTCTCTGATTCTTTCTGTCTCTCTCTCTCTCTCTGATTCTCTCTTTCTTTCTCTCTCTCTCTCTCGCAGTACAAAGAGACCTCACCTGCTGCTGCACTCAAATCACATGCTGTCAACACACACACACACTCCTCAGCCTACGCTCTCCACTGGCTGGCTAATTTAAGGACTGTATGTATGCAGTCAGTGTGAATGAAATAATTAATTTATGCATGTATGGTGCATTCAGAAAGTATTCAGACCCCCTGAATTTTTCCACATTTTGTTACGTTACAGCCTTATTCTAAAATCGATTACATTTTTTTTGAATCCTCAGCAATCTACACAAAATACCCCATAATGACATCACAATACCCCATAATGACATCACAATACCCCATAATGACATCACAATACCCCATAATGACATCACAATACCCCATAATGACAAAGCAAAAACAGTTTTTTTTAGAAATGTTTGCAAAAGTATTAAAAACAAATACTTTATTTTCATACATATTCAGACCCTTTGCTATGAGACTCCGCTGCATCCTGTTTCCATTGATCATCCTTGAGATGTTTCTACAACTTGATTGGAGTCCACATGTGGTAAATTCAATTGGTTGGAAATGATTTGGAGAGGCACACACCTGTCTATATAAGGTCCCAATGTTGACAGTGCATGTCAGAGGCACAGGAGTTGTCCATAGAGCTCCCAGACAGGATTGTGTCGAGGCACAGGAGTTGTCCATAGAGCTCCCAGACAGGATTGTGTCGAGGCACAGGAGTTGTCCATAGAGCTCCCAGACAGGATTGTGTCGAGGCACAGGAGTTGTCCATAGAGCTCCCAGACAGGATTGTGTCGAGGCACAGGAGTTGTCCATAGAGCTCCCAGACAGGATTGTGTCGAGGCACAGGAGTTGTCCATAGAGCTCCCAGACAGGATTGTGTCGAGGCACAGGAGTTGTCCATAGAGCTCCCAGACAGGATTGTGTCGAGGCACAGATCTGGAGAAGGGCCTTGGTTAGGGAGGTACAAGAACCTCGCCCAATTTTTCAGTTTTTGATTTGTTAAAAAAGTTTGAAATATCCAATAAATGTCGTTCGACTTCATGATTGTGTCCCACTTGTTGTTGATTCTTCACAAAAAAATACAGTTTTATATCTTTATGTTTGAAGCCTGAAATGTGGCAAAAGTTCGCAAAGTTCAAGGGGGCCGAATACTTTCGCAAGGCACTGTATGTGTTGTCTTCTCAGAGCTGCTTCCTACTGCCGTTCTACAGTAATACCCCTAACTCCCCTAAATACTCCTTCATGCTGCCTTTCTACACTAACTCCCCTAAATACTCCTTCATACTGCCGTTCTACAGTAACTCCCCTAAATACTCCTTCATACTGCCGTTCTACAGTAACTCCCCTAAATACTCCTTCATACTGCCGTTCTACAGTAACTCCCCTAAATACTCATTGTGTTTCACCTTGAGAACAGACTGTGTGTGATTTATTGTATTGGGATAGTGTGTTCTCCATCTTCAACATCACCTTGTCACAATCCAGCTATAATTGGGCTAGCCCATGTGACCTACCTAGGCACTACTGACGTGAGGAGAGGAGAGGAGAGGAGAGGAGGGGAGAGGAAAGGAGGGGAGAGGAGCGGAGAGGAGAGGAGAGGAGGGGAGGGGAGAGGAGAAGCGAAGCGTCTTTGGGAATTGTCTTGTCTTTCGTTTTCTCCCTCCTTTCTCTCCACCTGAAGGCGGAAAAGTAGGGTACCATCCATAGCAACATGTTCTGCCCTTATAGCAAACAGAGAAGAGGGGAAAGAGAAAGAAAGAGACAGGCCTTTTGACGTGTGTGTGTGTGTGTGTGTGTGCAGGAGGCGAGCGGCAGCTTGGAGGAGTGGGAGCGCCTGATGAGGACGATGGGTTCGGGGGTCTCTGCCACGGACAACCCCTTCACTGAAGTCATGGGGCTCGTGACACGCATGTACAAACAGACCGCCATCGCTAAGGTACAGTGTTTATACACACACAGGCACCTAACCCCCTCCTGGCCCAGCACTTCTGCACCGTTCTAGAAAAGGGTCTCTCGCTCTCGCTCTCTGTCACTCTCGCTCTCGGTCTCGCTCTCTCTCTTTCTCTGTCTCTCTCGCTCTCTCTCTCTCTGTGTCTCTCTCTCTCTCTCTCTCTCTCTCTCTCTGTCTCTCTCTCTCTCTCTCTCTCTCTCTCTGTGTGTCTCTCTCTCTCTCTGTGTGTCTCTCTCTCTCTCTCTCTCTCTCTGTCTCTCTCTCTCTCTCTCTCTCTCTCTCTCTCTCTCTCTCTCTCTCTCTCTCTCTCTCTCGGCAGAGAGGTTCTTTGTTAAAGGGTGATGTCAAAGGTGAGAAGCATGTTTTTTTCTTCTCCTCAGATGCAAGGCCACTCCTCACTGCTGATTATTATACTTCACATTATGAAGCTTATCGCCATGGGAACAGAGTGAAGATCTGCCACCCCTTAGTGAAAGCATTCTGGCTGGCCATCATAACTCTGGACAGCCATAACTGTGGCCTTTCAATTTCTCGTTTTCACAGCAGGCCGAACCCAAATATAGCGCGGACCTTTCCAAGGTGTTACTTCTGATGTGGTTGCCATGGTACTGCCACCAGGCAAGAATGTCCGGCACGTGCTTCCAGGTGACTTTAGGTGAAGGGAAGCCGACTTAGTACGCAGGATACAAAGTTTTTCAACAGAAAACAGAAAACAAGCACAGATAGTACCTCCACCTCTTTCGCTCCGTTTGGAACCGTTTTACTTTTGTTTGGTGTCTAACAGACATGACCCAGGCTCCTCTGTAGAAAGGATCCCGACACCAAGGTTAACAAAGCCTCAGACGGCCTCCGCCTGCTCAACGTAAATCAACGGAGGAATCCTTCCTCACCGGTTGGCTTGTTTCGCTCCGTCTTGTTTGCTGATTGGTTCCTCTCAGTTTCCCTTCCTCCGCTTGATTAAAGTTCACCGTTGCGTCGCTGTAGACGCGTCATCTTCCTGTCTCATTTCCTCGCCCTTTTGGTTGGCTGCCGCTACACACACACACTGACAGAAAATAACTTTTTTGGGGGGGTGAGTGGATACACACACACACACACACACACATCTCGTGTCACTTCTGAAGCGTATGTGAATGCCTGGCGAGTGGACCATGGATGCATCCCAAATGGCACCCTATTCCCTACATTGTGCCCTACTTTTTACCAGAGCTCTATGGGCCTTGGTCAAAAGTAGTGCACTACATAGGGAATAGGGTGTCATGTTGGGACCGAGTTTGGCAGTGTGAAAAAAGGGGACAGGGTTTTTATTTTTACCCCGTCTACCAGCAGCAGCAGATGCTCCCAATTACCCAGAGACCCTGCTGCCTCTGATGATGGACTTTAAAGAGAGATAACATATCACTGCTTCAGTGGACAGGAAGTTTGTGTTGCACTAATTAAACGTCTGCAGAGTTAAAAGCAACCCAGCAACCCAGTAATGAGAAGTTCCCATCAGCAGATGGAGGAGGGGGCTTCTAGCTAGACCTGCTTAGACCTACTTTCATTATCCTCCCTCTGAGAGGAAAGGCCTTCTGATAATTAACAGTCCAAGTCTCTAGGTGAGCGAGGAGAGACTGGTGAGAGACTGGTGAGAGACTGGTGAGAGAGACTGGTGAGAGACTGGTGAGAGACTGGTGAGAGAGACTGGTGAGAGAGACTGGTGAGAGACTGGTGAGAGAGGTCTGAAGTCCAGGAGGTGTGTGGCATGTGGACAGCAGGACAGGACTGTCGATTGGGGGGGTGTATCGTATATGTGGTCCTTCAAGACAAATATATGTGAAGTCTTGAGTATGTGTCTCATAGCAATTCATTCCCTTCCTTCCTGTGGTTGATTTCCCCTGTATGGCCTTCGCATAGAGATGCATTCTAATATGTTGTTGTTGCATTTCTATTGGCCCCTCTGTGGTCTCCTCCTATAGGCCGGAGCAGTGAAAGACTACATAAAGATGCTGCTGGAGACTGAGAAGTTAAAGTTCCTGGTGTTCGCTCATCACCTGACCATGCTACAGGCATGTACCGAGGCTGTCATCGAAGCCAAGGTAACGGTTGTTCACTCATCACAACTAATGGACACGCACACCTCTCCCACTGTTCAGCAGCCCCTCTGTCACATATTCCCCACTAAGGGGCCATCTCTGTCCCTCTCCCTGACACAGCACACAGATGTGCCCTCAGGCACTTTCCCAGACCTGTCAAACTATTATGGAGATTGTTCCATACCTGTCTTCAAATCCTAAACCACTTAAAGGTTGAGGAAGTTAATCTAGAACCTAGCACATTCATTACTTACCAACAACTGCTGCAAATTACACTAAAACTACATCACATATTGAAGTTGACATTTCTTGCGTTGTCTAGGAAAGTTGTGTGGTTCAGAGTGCAGTATTTTTTGTTGTTTTATAGTGAAACATGTTTGCTAGCTAAGGGCTTTGAAGAAAATAAGATTTCAGCTAATAGGGAAAAGTATCTAACAAAATAACTATACTGAACAAAAATATAAAGCAACATGCCGCAATTTCAAATATTTGACTGAGTTACATAACCCTGATGTTGTCGTCACAGCCCTGCGTGGGGGTCATAGATTCCCAGGCGTGGGGGTCATAGACTGTCACTGTTTACACAACACCAGTGAGTTCCACCCTGCAGCTGCAGGTAACCTAGCGGTTCGGAGCATTGGGCCAGTAACCGAAAGGTTCCAATCCCCGAGCGGACATGGTGACCAATCTGTCGATCTGCCCTTGAGCAAGGCACTTAACCCAAATTGCTGGTGTAAGTCCCTCTGGATAAGAGCGTCGGCTAAATGAATTAAATGTAGATGCCCTGTGTGTGTTTGGCTCTGAGTGCAGACGG
>NW_027037057.1:0-17188 GCF_034236695.1 Oncorhynchus nerka
AGAGGAGGGATGAGAGAAGGGATGATGGGATGGATGAGAGGAGGAAGGAGAGGATGGATGAGAGAAGGGATGATAGGATGAATGAGAGAAGGAATGAGAGAAGGGATGATGGGATGGATGAGAGGAGGAAGGAGAGAAGGAATGAATGAGAGGAGGGATGAGAGAAGGGATGATGAGATGGATGAGAGGAGGAATAAGAGGAGGGATGATGGGATGGATGAGAGGAGGAAGGAGAGAAGGGATGAATGAGAGGAGGGATGAGAGAAGGGATGAATGAGAGGAGGGATGAGAGAAGGGATGATGAGATGTATAGGAGAGGGGAAATGAGAGGAGGGATGAGAGAAGGGATGATGGGATGGATGAGAGGAGGAAGGAGAGAAGGGATGAATGAGAGGAGGGATGAGAGGAGGAAGGAGAGAAGGGATGAATGAGAGGAGGGATGATGAGATGTATGAGAGGAGGAATGAGAGGAGGGATAAGAGAAGGGATGATGGGATGGATGAGAGGAGGAAGGAGAGAAGGGATGAATGAGAGGAGGGATGAGAGAAGGAAGGATATTAGGGATGATAGGGTGAACGAGTGGAGGAAGGAGAGAAGGGATGATAGGATGGATGAGAGAGGGGATGAGAGGGGGGATGAGTTGATACCAGATAATAGTAGTGGTAGTAACATTGCCACATCTCAATGAATCTAAATGTATTTGTTCTATGAAGTTCTGACATATACTGTCTTTGAAAAGTGTTTTCAGAGATCTTTAGGTCCCATTACTAAATAACAGGTACAGTCTATACTGGTCCAATAGCAGGTACAGTCTATACTGGTCCAATAACGAGCAGTCTATACTGGTCCAATAACAGGTACAGTCTATACTGGTCCAATAACAGGTACAGTCTATACTGGTCCAATAACAGGCAGTCTATACTGGTCAATAACAGTACAGTCTATACTGGTCAATAACAGGTACAGTCTATACTGGTCCAATAACAGGTACAGTATATACTGGTCCAATAACAGGCAGTCTATACTGGTCAATAGCTGGTACGATTATACTGGTCCAATAACAGGCAAGTCTATACTGGTCCAATAACAGGCAGTCTATACTGGTCCAATAACAGGCAGTCTATACTGGTCCAATAACAGGCAGTCTATACTGGTCAATAACAGGCAGTCTACTGGTCCAATAACAGGTACAGTCTATACTGGTCCAATAACAGGTACAGTCTATACTAACCAATAACAGGCAGTATATACTGGTCCAATAACAGGCAGCCTATACTAGTCCAATAACAGGCAGTCTATACTGGTCCAATAACAGGTAGTCTATACTGGTCCAATAACAGGCAGTCTATACTGGTCCAATAACAGGCAGTCTATACTGGTCCAATAACAGGTAGTATATACTGGTCCAATAACAGGTAGAGTCTATACTGGTCCAATAACAGGTACAGTCTATACTGGTCCAATAACAGGCAGTATATACTGGTCCAATAACAGGATCTATACTAGTCCAATAACAGGCAGTCTATACTGGTCCGATAACAGGTAGTCTATACTGGTCCAATAATGAGCCAGTCTATACTGGTCCAATAACAGGTACAGTCTATACTGGTCCAATAACAGGTACAGTCTATACTGGTCCAATAACAGTACAGTCTATACTGGTCCAATAACAGGTACAGTCTATACTGGTCCAATAACAGGTACAGTCTATACTGGTCCAATAACAGGGAGTATATACTGGTCCAATAACAGGTACAGTCTATACTGGTCCAATAACAGGTAGTCTATACTAGTCCAATAACAGGCAGTCTATACTGGTCCAATAACAGGCAGTATATACTGGTCCGATAACAGGTAGTCTATACTGGTCCAATAATAGGCAGTCTATACTGGTCCAATAACAGGTACAGTCTATACTGGTCCAATAACAGGTACAGTCTATACTGGTCCAATAACAGGCAGTCTATACTGGTCCAATAACAGGCAGTATATACTGGTCCGATAACAGGTAGTCTATACTGGTCCAATAATAGGCAGTCTATACTGGTCCAATAACAGGTACAGTCTATACTAGTCCAATAACAGGTACAGTCTATACTGGTCCAATAACAGGTACAGTCTATACTGGTCCAATAACAGGTAGTCTATACTGGTCCAATAACAGGGAGTCTATACTGGTCCAATAACAGGTACAGTCTATACTGGTCCAATAACAGGTACAGTCTATACTGGTCCAATAACAGGTACAGTCTATACTGGTCCAATAACAAGTACAGTCTATACTGGTCCAATAACAGGTACAGTCTATACTGGTCAATAACAGGTACAGTCTATACTGGTCCAATAACAGGTACAGTCTATACTGGTCCAATAACAGGCAGTCTATACTGGTCCAATAACAGGCAGTCTATACTGGTCGAATAACAGGTACAGTCTATACTGGTCAATAACAGGTACAGTCTATACTGGTCAATAACAGGTACAGTCTATACTGGTCCAATACCTGGGTCCAACAGGTATATACTGTGGTCCAATAACAGGCCAATCTATACTGGTCCAATAACAGGCAGTCTATACTGGTCCAATAACAGGTACAATCTATACTGGTCAATAACAGGCAGTCTATACTGGTCCAATAATAGTACAATCTATACTGGTCCAATAACAGGCAGTCTATACTGGTCCAATAACAGGAACTGATCTATACTGGTCCAATAACAGGCAGTCTATACTGGTCCAATAACAGGTACAGTCTATACTGGTCCAATAACAGGCAGTCTATACTGGTCAATAACAGGCAGTCTATATGGTCCAATAACAGGTACAGTCTATACTGGTCCAAATAACAGGCAGTCTATATGGTCAATAATAGGCAGTCTATACTGGTCCAATAACAGGCAGTCTATGCTGGTCCAATAACAGGTACAGTCTATACTGGTTCAATAACAGGTACAGTATATACTGGTCCAATAACAGTACAGTATATACTGGTCCAATAACAGGCAGTCTATACTGGTCCAATAACAGAGTACAATCTATACTGGTCCAATAACAGGTACAATCTATACTGGTCCAATAACAGGCAGTCATACTGGTCCAATAACAGGCAGTCTATACTGGTCCAACAACAGGGCAGTCTATACTGGTCCAATAACAGGTACAATCTATACTGGTCAATAACAGGCAGTCTATACTGGTCCAATAACAGGCAGTCTATACTGGTCAATAACAGGCAGTCTATACTGGTCCAATAACAGGCAGTCTATACTGGTCCAATAACAGGCAGTCTATACTGGTCCAATAATACGAGTCTATACTGGTCCAATAACAGGGTATATACTGGTCCAATAACAGGCAGTCTATACTGGTCCAATAACAGGCAGTCCATACTGGTCCAATAACAGGCAGTCTATACTGGTCCAATAACAGCAGTCTATACTGTCCAATAACATGCAGTCATATTTATCCAAGAACAGGCAGTCTATACTGTCCATAACAGGCAGTCGTATACTAGTCCAATAACAGGCACCATAATGGTCCAATAACAGGTAGTCTATACTGGTCCAATAATGGGCAGTCTATACTGGTCCAATAACAGGCAGTATATACTGGTCCGATAACATGTAGTCTATGCTGGTCCAATAATAGGCAGTCTATGCTGGTCCAATAACAGGTACAGTCTATACTGGTCCAATAACAGGTACAGTCTATACTGGTCCAATAACAGGTACAGTCTATGCTGGTCAATAACAGGTACAGTCTATGCTGGTCCGTAACAGACGATCTATACTGGTCCAATAACAGGTACAGTATATACTGGTCAATAACAGGCAGTATATACTGGTCCAATAACGAGGCAGTATATACTGGTCCAATAACAGGCAGTCCTATACTGGTCCAATAACAGGCAGTCTATACTGGTCCAATAACAGGTACAGTATATACTGGTCCAATAACATGCAGTCTATACTGGTCCAATAACAGGCAGTATATACTGGTCCAATAACAGGCAGTCTATACTGGTCCAATAACAGGCAGTCTATACTGGTCCAATAACAGGCAGTCTATACTGATTACAATAACAGGCGATCTAACACTGGTCCAATAACAGGCAGTCTATACTGGTCCAATAACATGCAGTCTATACTGGTCCAATAACAGGCAGTCTATACTGGTCCAATAACATGCAGTCTATTATACTGGTCCAGGAGTTCATAATAACGAATTGATCCTGACCTAATAATTCTACTCGGGAAATGGTCTGGACATATTCCTTTCGGGCATCACCATACGTGATCCAAATATAGTGGTAGCTTCATCACTTCCTTGTCAAGATAGTCAATTACAGTAGGCTTCATCTTCCTTGTCAAAGATGGTCAATTACAGTAGTAGCTTCATACTTCCTTGTCCAAGATGTAGTCCAATTACAGTAGTGGCTTCATCACTTCCTTGTCCAAGATGTAGTCCAATTACAGTGGTGACTTCATCACTTCCTTGTCCAAGATGTAGTCCAATTACAGTAGTAGATTAATCACTTGTCAAGATGTGGTCAATTACAGTAGTAGATTCATCACTTCCTTGTCCAAGATGGTCAATTACAGTAGTAGATGAATCACTTCCTTGTCCAAGATGTAGTCCAATTACAGTAGTATATTCACTTCCTTGTCCAAGATGTAGTCCAATTACAGTAGTAGATGAATCTTCCTTGTCCAAGATGGGTCCAATTACAGTAGTATATTCATCACTTCCTTGTCCAAGATGTAGTCCAATTACAGTAGTAGATTAATCACTTCCTTGTCCAAGATGTAGTCCAATTACAGTAGTATATTCATCACTTCCTTGTCCAAGATGTAGTCCAATTACAGTAGTAGATGAATCACTTCCTTGTCCAAGATGTAGTCCAATTACAGTAGTATATTCATCACTTCCTTGTCCAAGATGTAGTCCAATTACAGATGATGGCTTCATCACTTCCTTGTCCAAGATGTAGTCCAATTACAGTAGTAGATTCATCCTTCCTTGTCCAAGATGTAGTCCAATTACAGTAGTAGATTCATTACTTCCTTGTCAAAGGCGTAGTCCAATTACAGTAGTAGATTCATTACTTCCTTGTCAAGATGTAGTCAGTACAGCAGTAGATTCATCGTCCTTGTGAAGTACATGGCCGTCTTGGGGCAGTCATTCGGTCCTACGATCTCACTAATTACACTAGAATGTTATATAGAGACGGGTGTAAGGACACGCGTGAGGAGAGAGAGCGGGTGTAAGGACACGCGTGAGAGAGAGGCAGGTGTAAGGACACGCGTGAGAAGAAGACAGGTGTAAGGACACGCGTGAGAGAGACAGGTGTAAGGACACGCGTGAGAGAGAGACGGGTGTAAGGACACGCGTGAGAGACGGTGTAGGAGACGCGTGAGAGAGAGATGGGTGTAAGGACACGCGTGAGAGAGAGAGCGGGTGTAAGGACGTAGAGAGACGCGTGAGAGAGAGACGGGTGTAAGGACACGCGTGAGAGAGAGACGGGTGTAAGGACACGCGTGAGAGAGAGATGGCGATCCAGGAGTTTGATCATAGGTCTCTGTGTATGTATGCGGCCAGTCAGCTCACTTAGAAACTCACTAGGGCATTTCTAATACTCAGACATACGAGAAGATCAACAAGACATGGCAACTCAATCATGTACTGTGTGTCTGACCAAATAAATCCCTCCTCCTAATTCTCTTTATCTGAAGAAAATGAATAGGCCAATCCATTCCACATACTGCAGAGTTAACATTTAAAAAATATAATAATAATCTATATATGAATGTATCCATCATCTTTATATACTCCCTTTGCTTTTGATGGCATTTAAATGTGTGAACGGATTTTATAGGAGCCATTTGGGACACAGGGAATACATATCCACTCTGTCAGCATATAGGACTCTGGTCTACTTTGGGACACAGAAAATACATATCCACTCTGTCAGCATAGGACTCTGGTCTATTTGGGGGACACAGGAAAATACATATCCACTCTCTGTCAGCATATAGGACTCTGGTCTATTTGGGACACAGGAATACATATCCACTCTGTCAGCATATAGGACTCTGGTCTATTTGGGACATATCAATACATATCCACTCTGTCAGCATATAGGACTCTGGTCTATTTGGGACACAGAAAATACATATCCACTCTGTCATATAGGACTCTGGTCTATTTGGGACACAGCAAATACATATCCACTGTCAGCATATAGGACTCTGGTCTTGGGACACAGGAATACATATCCACTCTGTCAAACACATCTATAAGCAACGGAACTATTTACACTTAATCATATTGCTTCTCTCTCCCTTCATCTTTCTGCATCCCTCACTCTTCATTCACTCTCTCTCTCTCTCTCTTTCTCCCTTTCTCCTCCCTCTCTCTCTTCCTCCTCTCTCTCTTTCTCCCTCCTTTCTCCCCTCTCTTCCCTTCCCTCCTTTTTCTTCTTCTCTCCCTCCCTCTCTCCCTCTCCCCCTCCCCCCACTCCCTCCCTTTCCTCCCCTTTCTGCCCCTCCCCCTCCTCTTCCTCCTCCTCCCTGCCCCCTCCCTCCTTCTCCCTCCTCTGCCCCCTCCCCTCCTCCTTCTCTCCTCCTCTGCCCCCCCTCCCTCCCTCCTTCTCCCTCCCTCTGCCCCCTCCCCCTCCCTCCTTCTCCCTCCCTCTGCCCCCTCCCCTCCCTCCCCTCCCTCCCTCTGCCCCCTCCCCCTCCCTCCCCCTCCCTCCCTCCCCCATCCCTCCTTCTCCCTCCCTCTGCCTCCTCCCCCTCCCCCTCCCTCCCTCTCCTTCTCTCCCCTCCCTCCTTCTCCCTCCCTCTGCTCCCCTCCCCCTCCCTCCCTTCTCCCTCCCTCTCGCCCCCCTCCCTCCTTCTCCCTCCCTCTGCCCCCTCCCTCCCTCCTTCTCCCTCCCTCCCCCTCCCTCTCCTTCTCTCCCTCCCTCTCCCCTCCCCTCCCCCTCCCTCCCTCTCCTTCTCTCCCTCCCTCTGCCCCCTCCCCCCTCCCCTCCCTCCCTCCCTCCCCCTCCCTCCCTCTCCTTCCCTCCCTCCCTCCCATCATGATGTTTTCCATCAAGCAGACTGAAAAGCAATAAGCAGAGTATTTCTGCTGATTATATGGGATGATTTATTTCTCATTACCACTTTACAAAAGCTGTCCCATTTTGACACACTGTGATCAGAAACCAGAGAGAGTAGAGACCGGCTCAAATCTCCCCGATTAGGAAAGCTGTTTCCTCCAGCAAACCCTGAGGGGGGGTTTTATCAGTCAGTCCAAAGGGCTAGCAGGCTGCTCTCATTTACACTACTTAACACGCCTGATTTAGGCTAAAGAAATAACTCTGGGACGCATTCACTGAGGATCAAAACGCTAAACTGAGCCAAATAACTGGTTGAAGTGTGTGTGTGTGTGTGTGTGGACGTGAGTGTGTATGTGTGTGTGTGTGTGTGTGCATACGTGAGTGTGTGTGCGTGCATGCGTATGTGAGTCTGTGTGTGTGCGGACGTGAGTGTGTGTGCGTGCATGAGTGTGTGTGTGTGTAGAGGGACTTGACTGCTCTAGTTCCTATTATCCAGTGATTCCTGAAGATTGACACAGGGAGGGGGTCCGTCTAGATAAAGTGGTGGTGTGGTGGTCCGTCTGGATAAAGTGGTGGTGGGAGGGTCCGTCTGGATAAAGTGGTGGTGTGGTGGTGGGGGGGTCCGTCTGGATAAAGTGGTGGTGTGGGGGTCCATCTAGATAAAGTGGTGGTGGGGGGTCCGTCTGGATAAAGTGGTGGTGTGGTGGGGGTCCATCTAGATAAAGTGGTGGTGGGGTGGGGGGTCCATTTAGATAAAGTGGTGGTGGGGGGTCCGTCTGGATAAAGTGGTGGTGTGGTGGGGGGTCCGTCTACATAAAGTGGTGGTGTGGGGGGGTGTCCGTCTAGATAAAGTGGTGGTGGGGGGTCCGTCTGGATAAAGTGGTGGTGTGGTGGTGGGGGGGTCCATCTAGATAAAGTGGTGGTGGGGGGTCCGTCTGGATAAAGTGGTGGTGTGGTGGGGGGTCCATCTAGATAAAGTGGTGGTGTGGTGGTGGTGGGGGGTCCATCTAGATAAAGTGGTGGTGTGTGGGGGGGTCCGTCTGGATAAAGTGGTGGTGGGGGGTCCGCTCTGGATAAAGTGGTGGTGGGGGGTCCGTCTGGATAAAGTGGTGGTGGGGGGTCCATCTAGATAAAGTGGTGGTGTGTGTGTGGGGGGTCCGTCTGGATAAAGTGGGGGTGGTGGGGGGTCAGTCTGGATAAAGTGGTGGGGGGTCCGTCTGGATAAAGTGGTGGTGTGTGTGTGGGGGGGTCCGTCTGGATAAAGTGTTGGTGGGGGGGTCCGTCTGGATAAAGTGGTGGTGGTGGGGGGGTCCGTCTGGATAAAGTGGTGGTGGGGGGGTCCGTCTGGATAAAGTGGTGGTGGGGGGTTCCGTCTGGATAAAGTGGTGGTGGGGGGGTCCATCGAGATAAAGTGGTGGGGGGTCTGTCTAGATGGGGGGGTAGAGGGAAGGAGGATATGATTGTTGAACAGAACTCATTCAAGTCAGACTCATTCAGCCTGGAACAGTGATATATGCAGAGTCCCTGGACAGCTCTGCTCCATGTTAGAGAAGCTGGACCACAGAGCCGTCGGTCTGGCTATATTGGTTCCTTCATCTTCAACAGACGGTCTAACAGCAGCAGGTATTGGTAGCTCACCAGCGGCTGGAGAGATGAGGCGTGTCTGTGTTTTCAGACCTCAGTGTGGTATGATTAAGCAGTAAGGTCCGAGGGGGTGTGGTATATGGCCAATATACCACGGCTGCTCTTAGGAGCGACGCAACCTAACTATATCAGTTGGTAACTATATCAGTTATTCAGGTGCTTCTACACCTGCATTGTTGCTGTTTGGGGTTTTAGGCTGGGTTTCTGTACAGCACTTTGAGATATCAGCTGATGTACGAAGGGCTTTATAAATACATTTGATTTGATTTGGAAAACAGTTTAAAGCTGTTAAGTCTCTGCAGTTTCTTCAAGTCTAGTCGTGTTGGTGACTTCAGCTTAGGTCTGGGAGGTGTACCGTATTTTACTGCATACCGGTTCTGACGCACGGACCGGTTTGGGTTTTTACCGGTTCTGACGCACGGACCGGTTTGGGTTTTTACCGGTTCTGACGCACGGACCGGTTTGGGTTTTTACCGGTTCTGACGCACGGACCGGTTTGGGTTTTTACCGGTTCTGACGTTTTAAGTTATTTTTGTTTGAAGTTGAATTGAAGAGAATAAAACCAAATCAGATAGTTTGATGTGTTGCCCCCCCCCCCCCAAGGGTCATGACCTACTCAGAGCATATTTAATATTTTCAAAAAACATAAAATACTGTCACAACTGTGAAAGATATGGCGATGTGATATGTTGTCCATATTGTCCAGCCCTACTTCAGCTGTAGAAGGCTAATAGTAGCTGTCGTAGCAGTGTTAGGGAAGCTACTCTGAAAATATTACCAAGCTACCAAATACGTCAATAAGATGTTCTGGGCCCTACAGTTCTTGGTAGCAGACAGACGCTACACTGAACGGTACAACGTTATACGTGTTGCCTAGGTTACCCTGAGTGCCCGGCGGGAGGAGAGCCAAGGTCGAACACACTAGTTTGTCCCTGTACTGTATCGTGGTAACAACCAGGAGTGTTTGTCTTAGGGAGTGAACAACAAACACCCTCTGTCTCAAATGGTACCCTACTCCCTATATGCTGCACTACTATAGACCACTACTATAGACCAGAGTCCTATATGCTGCACTACTATAGACCACTACTATAGACCAGAGTCCTATATGCTGCACTACTATAGACCACTACTATAGACCAGAGTCCTATATGCTGCACTACTATAGACCACTACTATAGACCAGAGTCCTATATGCTGCACTACTATAGACCACTACTATAGACCAGAGTCCTACATGCTGCACTACTATAGACCACTACTATAGACCAGAGTCCTATATGCTGCACTACTATAGACCACTACTATAGACCAGAGTCCTATATGCTGCACTACTATAGACCACTACTATAGACCAGAGTCCTATATGCTGCACTACTATAGACCACTACTATAGACCAGAGTCCTATATGCTGCACTACTATAGACCACTACTATAGACCAGAGTCCTATATGCTGCACTACTATAGACCACTACTATAGACCAGAGTCCTATATGCTGCACTACTATAGACCACTACTATAGACCAGAGTCCTATGGGTAGAGAACTATAGCTGTAAAACTCAGGGTGTAGAACTATAGCTGTAAAACTCAGGGTGTAGAACTATAGCTGTAAAACTCAGGGTGTAGAACTATAGCTGTAAAACTAGAGAACTAAAGGACTATATAAGTTGTATAGTTCCATTTGGGACAGAGATGATCACACACCAGCTGTAAGGCGTGGGCACGTGTGGCCCCCCCAACACACCAGCTGTAAGACGAGGCCCGTCTAGCAACCCCCCCCAACACACCAGCTGTAAGACGTAGGCCACGTGTAGCAACCCCCCAACACACCAGCTGTAAGACGTAGGCCACGTGTAGCAACTTCCCAACACACCAGCTGTAAGACGTAGGCCACGTAGCAACCCCCCCAACACACCAGCCAAGAGACGTAGGCCACGTGTAGCAACCCCCCAACACACCAGCTGTAAGACGTAGGCCACGTAGCAAATTAATGTGACTTAAAGCCCACAGAGAGATTAGAGCCACTGGTGACTCACTCAACTGAACGTTCACTCTCTTGCACAACTGACAACTGTGTCTCCGACACTCACACCTGCGTGCAGTGTAACTCCAAAACACAGAAACCAAAACCAGTGTTTACCTGGAGGGGAAAGAAGCGTGTGAGAGAGAGAGAGAGAGAGGGTGAGACAGAGAGGAAGAGACAGAGAGAGACAGAGAGAGAGAGAGGCAGAGAGAGAGAGACAGAGAGAGACAGAGACAGAGAGAGAGAGAGAGACAGAGAGAGACAGAGAGAGAGAGAGACAGAGAGAGAGGGAGAGAGAGAGACAGAGAGAGAGAGAGAGACAGAGAGAGAGACAGAGATATATATATATATATATATACGCAGATAGAGACAGAGAGACATATAGACAGAGAGAGATATACGTATATATATAGATATATATATATATATATACGTAGAGGCAGAGAGATACAGATAGAGTATATATATAGAGAGATAGATATATATATAGATATATATATATATATATAGGCATATATATATATATACAGTATATATATAGTATATATATATATAGGGCGGAGAGAGATAGACCAGGAGAGGGAGACGAGCTATAAGATTGTGAAACTATCATTGTCTCTCTCTTTCCCCTCCATGGTAAACTCTGGCGCGGTTTCTGTGCTTTGGAGTTGCACTGCACAGTGAGAGAGAGAGAGAGAGAGAGAGAGAGAGAGAGAGAGAGAGAGAGAGACAGAGAGAGAGAGAGAGAGAGAGAGAGAGAGAGAGAAGAGAGAGAGAGTGAGAGAGAGAGAGAGAGAGAGAGAGAGAAGAGAGACAGAGAGAGACAGAGACGACTATAAGATTGTGAAACTATCATTGTCTCTCTCTTCCCCTCCATGGTAAACTCTGGCGCGGTTTCTGTGCTTTGGGAGTTGCACTGCACGTGTGAGAGAGAGAGAGAGAGAGAGAGACAGAGAGAGAGAGAGAGAGAGACAGAGAGAGAGAGACAGAGAGAGAGAGACAGAGACAGAGAGAGAGAGACAGAGAGAGACAGAGAGAGAGAGAGAGAGAGAGAGAGAGAGAGAGACAGAGAGAGAGGAGGAGACAGAGAGAGAGAGAGAGAGAGAGAGAGAGAGAGAGAGAGCCATATAGAGAGATTTAGATAGAGAGACAGAGAGAGATAGATAGATAGAGAGAGACAGAGAGAGAGAGAGAGATATACAGAGAGAGATAGAGATAGAGACAGAGGAGAGACGACTAAGATTGTGAAACAATCATTGTCTCTCTCTTTCCCGCCTTTTTCCTCCATGGTAAACTCTGGCAGCAGGTTTATGTGCTTGGAGTTGCACTGCACGTGTGAGAGAGAGAGAGAGCAGAGAGAGACAGAGAGAGAGATATAGAGAGAGAGAGAAGAGAGACAGAGAGGAGAGAGAGAGAGAGAGAGAGAGAAGAGAGACAGAGAGACAGAGAGAGAGACGACTATAAGATTGTGAAACTATCATTGTCTCTCTCTTCCCCCTCCATGGTAAACTCTGGCGTGGTTTCTGTGCTTTGGAGTTGCACTGCACGTGTGAGTGTCAGAGACACAGAGTTGTAAACAAGCTGTGTTGATGTGGAGGCGCCAGTTGACCTAGTCACTCTGACGCTGGTGGATCAACTTCATCTTGTTTTCTGTCTCTCTCCTCTGGGTTCTGTCCCTCTTCCTCTGGGTTCTATCCTCTCTTCCTCTCCCTGGGTCCCTCTGCCCTGGGTTCTGTCCCTCTTCCTCTGGGTTCTGTCCCTCTTCCTCTGGGTTCTGTCCCTCTTCCTCTGGTTCTGTCCTCTGGGTTCTGTCCCTATGGTTTCTGTCCCTCTGGGTTCTGCCCTCTTCCTCTGGGTTCTGTCCCTCTTCCTCTGGGTTCTGTCCTCTTCCTCTGGGTTCTGTCCCTCTCCCTCTGGGTTCTGTCCCCCCTCCCTCTGGGTTCTGTCCTCTTCCTCTGGGTTCTGTCCCTCTCCCTCTGTTTTCTGTCCCTCTCCCTCTGGGTTCTGTCCCTCTCCCTCTGGGTTCTGTCCCCCTCTCCCTCTGGGTTCTGTCCCTCTCCCTCTGGGTTTTCTGTCCCTCTTCCTCTGGGTTCTGTCTCTCTCCCTCTGGTTTCTGTCCCACTGGGTTTCTGTCCCACTGGGTTCTGTCCCTCTTGCACTGGGTTCTGTCCCACTGGGTTCTGTCCCTCCCCTCTGGGTTCTGTCCTCTCCCTCTGGGTTCTGTCCCTCTGGGTTCTGTCCCTCTGGGTTCTGTCCTCTTCCTCTGGGTTCTGTCCCTCTTCCTCTGGGTTCTGTCCCTCTGGGTTCTGTCCCTCTTCCTCTGGGTTCTGTCCCTCTCCCTCTGGGTTCTGTCCCTGTCCCTCTGGGTTCTGTCCCTCTGGGTTCTGTCCCTCTTCCTCTGGGTTCTGTCCCTCTTCCTCTGGGTTCTGTCCCTCTTCTCTGGGTTCTGTCCCACTTCCTCTGGGTTCTTTCCCTCTTCCTCTGTTCTGTCCCTCTGGGTTCTGTCCCTCTTCCTCTGGGTTCTGTTCCTCTTCCTCTGGGTTCTGTCCCTCTGGGTTATGTCCCTCTGGTTCTGTCCGTCTTCCTCTGGGTTATGTCCCTCTGGTTCTGTCCCTCTGGGTTCTGTCCCTCTTCCTCTGGGTTCTGTCTCTCCTCTGTTTTCTGCCCCTCTTCCTCTGGGTTCTGTCCCTCTCCCTCTGGGTTCTGTCCCTCTCTCCTCTGGGTTCTGTCTCTCTCCCTCTGGGTTCTGTCCCTCTTGCACTGGGTTCTGTCCACTGGGTTCTGTCTCTCCCTCTGTTTTCTGTCCCTCTCCCTCTGGGTTCTGTCCCTCTCCCTCTGGGTTTCTGTTCCTCTGGGTTATGTCCCTCATCCACTGGGTTCTGTCCCTCTGGGTTCTGTCCCTCTTCCTCTGGGTTCTGTTCCTCTTCCTCTGGGTTCTGTCCCTCTTCCTCTGGGTTCTGTCCATCTGGGTTCTGTCCCTCTGGTTCTGTCCCTCTTCCTCTGGTTCTGTCCCTCTGTTTTCGGTCCCTCTGGGTTCTGTCCCCTCTGGTTCTGTCCCTCTTCCTCTGGTTCTTCCTCTTCCTCTGGGTTCTGTCCCTCTTCCTCTGGTTCTGTCCCTCTGGGTTCTGTCCCTATGGTTTCTGTCCCTCTGGGTTCTGTCCCTCTTCCTCTGGTTCTGTCCTCTGGCTCTGTCCTCTGGCTTCAGTCCCTCTCTTTCCTCTGTTTCTCTGGTTCTGTTTCTCTGGTTCTGTCCCTCTGGTTCTGTTTCTCTGGTTCTGTCCCTCTGGGTTCTGTCCCTCTTCCTCTGTTTCTCTGGTTCTGTTTCTCTGGTTCTGTCCCTCTGGGTTCTGTCCCCTCTGGGTTCTGTCCTCTTCCTCTGTCCCTCTGGGTTCTGTCCTCTGGGTTCTGTCCTCTGGGTTTCTGTCCTCTGGGTTATGTTTCTCTGGTTCTGTCCCTCTGGGTTCTGCTCTGTCCTCTGGTTCTGTTTCCTCTGTCCCTCTGGGTTCTGTCCCTCTTCCTCATTTCTATAGGTTCTAAATTTCTCCTGGATTGTCCCTCTGGGGTTTTCTGTCCCTCTGGGTTCTGTCCCTCTTCCTCTGTCCCTCTGGGTTCTGTCCCTCTGGGTTCTGTCCCTCTGGTTCTGTCCCTCTGGGTTCTGTCCCTCTGGGTTATGTTTCTCTGGTTCTGTCCCTCTGGGTTCTGTCCCTCTTCCTCTGTCCCTCTGGTTCTGTTTCTCTGGTTCTGTCCCTCTGGGTTCTGTCCCTCTTCCTCTGTTTCTCTGGTTCTGGTTCTCTGGTTCTGTCCCTCTGGGTTCTGTCCCTCTGGGTTCTGTCCCTCTTCCTCTGTCCCTCTGGGTTCTGTCCCTCTGGGTTCTGTCCCTCTGGTTCTGTCCCTCTGGGTTCTGTCCTCTGGGTTATGTTTCTCTGGTTCTGTCCCTCTGGGTTCTGTCCCTCTTCCTCTGTCCCTCTGGTTCTGTTTCTCTGGTTCTGTCCCTCTGGGTTCTGTCCCTCTTCCTCTGTTTCTCTGGTTCTGTTTCTCTGGTTCTGTCCCTCTGGGTTCTGTCCCTCTGGGTTCTGTCCTCTTCCTCTGTCCCTCTGGGTTCTGTCCCTCTGGGTTCTGTCCTCTGGGTTCTGTCCCTCTGGTTCTGTCCCTCTGGGTTCTGTCCCTCTGGTTCTGTCCCTCTGGGTTCTGTTTCTCTGGTTCTGTCCCTCTTCCTCTGTCCCTCTGGGTTCTGTCCCTCTGGGTTCTGTCCCTCTGGGTTCTGTCCCTCTTCCTCTGTTTCTCTGGTTCTGTTTCTCTGGTTCTGTCCCTCTGGTTCTGTTTCTCTGGTTCTGTCCCTCTGGGTTCTGTCCCTCTTCCTCTGTTTCTCTGGTTCTGTTTCTCTGGTTCTGTCCTCTGGGTTCTGTCCCTCTTCCTCTGTCCCTCTTCCTCTGTCCCTCTGGGTTCTGTCCCTCTGGGTTCTGTCCCTCTGGGTTCTGTCCTCTGGTTCTGTCCTCTGGGTTCTGTCCCTCTGGGTTCTGTTTCTCTGGGTTTCTGTCCCTCTTCCTCTGTCCCTCTGGTTCTGTCCCTCTGGTTTTGTCCCTCTGGGTTCTGTCCCTCTGGGTTCTGTCCCTCTGGGTTCTGTCCCTCTGGGTTCTGTTTCTCCGGTTCTGTCCCTCTGGGTTCTGTCCCTCTGGGTTCTGTCCCTCTGGGTTCTGTCCCTCTGGTTCTGTCCCTCTGGGTTCTGTCCCTCTGGGTTCTGTCCCTCTCCACATAATCACTTGGAGCTGATTTGTTGTTTGATTGTTTTTACAGCATTTTATGTCCCACATCTATAGATATACATATATATTTTATACACATACATACATATATATATATATATATATACACACACACAATGCATTCTGAAAGTATTCAGACCCCTTGACATTTTCCAAATGTTGTTACGTTACAGCCTTATTCTAAAACGGATTAAATAGTCGTTTTCCCTCATCAGTCTACACACAACACGCCATAATGACATCACAATATCCCATAATGACATCACAACACCCCATAATAACCAAGTAAAAATGGGTTATATATTTCCTCCATATATATATATATATATAAAAACATATATGACATTTAATATAAGTATTCAAACCCTTTACTCAGTACTTTGTTGAAGCACCTTTGGCAGCGATTACAGCCTCCAGTCTTCTTGGGTATGACGCTACAAGCTTGGCACGCCTGTATTTGGGGAGTTTCTCCCATTCTTCTCTGCAGATCCTCTCAAGTTCTATCAGGTTGGATGGGGAGTGTCGCTGCACAGCTATTTTCAGGTCTCTCCAGAGATATTAGATCGGGTTCAAGTCCGGGCTCTGGCTGGGCCACTCAAGGACATTGAGACTCCTGCTTTGTCTTGGCTGTGTGCTTGTGATCGCTGTCCTGTTGGAAGGTGAACCTTCGCCCCAGTCTGAGGTCCTGAGCGCTGTGGAGCAGGTTTTAATCACGGATCTCTCTGTACTTTGCTCCGTTCATCTTTGCCTTGATCCCAGTCCCTGCAGCTGAAAAACATCCCCACAGCATGATGCTGCCACCACCATGCTTCACCGTAGGGATGGTGCCAGGTTTCCTCCAGACGTGATGCTTGGCATTCAGGTCAAAGAGTTCAATCTTGGTTTCATCAGACCAGAGAATCATGGTCTGAGAGCCTTTAGGTGCCTTTAGGTTAAACTCCAAGGGGGCTGTCAATGTACCTTTTACTGAGGAGTGGCTTCCGTCTGGCCACTCTACCATAAAGGCCTGATTGGTGGAGTGGCTTCCGTCTGGCCACTCTACCATAAAGGCCTGATTGGTGGAGTGCTGCAGAGATGGTTGTCCTGAAAGGTTCTCCCATCTCCACAGAGGAACTCTGGAGTTCTGTCAGAGTGACCATCGGGTTCTTGGTCACCT
Organism: Oncorhynchus nerka; assembly: GCF_034236695.1. Lineage (NCBI taxonomy): Eukaryota > Metazoa > Chordata > Actinopteri > Salmoniformes > Salmonidae > Oncorhynchus > Oncorhynchus nerka. The sequence continues at coordinate 16,693 of NW_027037057.1, forward strand.
CCCTGACCAAGGCCCTTCTCACCCGGTTGCTGAGTTTGGCCGCCAGCCAGCTCTAGGAAGAGTCTTGGTGGTTCCAAAATGTGTCGATTTAAAGAATGATGGAGGCCGCTGTGTTCTTGGAGACCTTCAATGCTGCAGAAATGTTTTGGTACCCTTCCCCAGATCTGTGCTTTGACACAATCCTGTATCGGAGCTCTACGGAAAATTCCTTCGACCTCATGGCTTGGTTTTTGCTCTGACATGCACTGTCAACTGTGGGCCCTTATATAGACAGGTGTGTGCCTTTCCACATCATGTCCAATCAATTGACTCCAAGGTGTAGAAACATCTCAAGGATGAACAATGGAAACAGGATACACCTGAACTCAATTTCAAGTCTCATAGCAAAGGGTCTGAATACTTACGTAAATAAGGTATTTATGGTTTTTATTTTGAATAAATTTGCAAACATTTCTAACAACCTGTTTTTGCTTTCTTATTTATGGGGTATTGTGAT
>NW_027037058.1:0-17194 GCF_034236695.1 Oncorhynchus nerka
TCTCTACTGTATATAGCCTCTCTACTGTATATAGCCTCTCTACTGTATATAGCCTCTCTACTGTATATAGCCTCTCTACTGTATATAGCCTCTCTTCCTTATATAGCCTCTCTACTGTATATAGCCTCTCCTCTTCCTGTATATAGCCTCTCTACTGTATATATAGCCTCTCTTCCTTATATAGCCTCTCTACTGTATATAGCCTCTACTGTATATAGCCTCTCTTCCTTATATAGCCTCTCTATTGTATATAGCCTCTTCTTATATAGCCTCTCTACTGTATATAGCCTCTCTTACTGTATATAGCCTCTCTACTGTATATAGCCTCTACTGTATATAGCCTCTCTACTGTATATAGCCTCTCTACTGTATATAGCCTCTCTACTGTATATATAGCCTCTCTTCACTGTATATAGCCTCTCTTCCTTATATAGCCTCTCTACTGTATATAGCCTCTCTACTGTATATAGCCTCTCTACTGTATATAGCCTCTCTATTGTATATAGCCTCTCTTCCTTATATAGCCTCTCTACTGTATATAGCCTCTCTACTGTATATAGCCTCTCTACTGTATATAGCCTCTCTACTGTATATAGCCTCTCTTCCTTATATAGCCTCTCTTCCTTATATAGCCTCTCTACTGTATATAGCCTCTCTTCCTTATATAGCCTCTCTTCCTTATATAGCCTCTCTACTGTATATATTCTCTCTACTGTATATAGCCTCTCTACTGTATAGAGCCTCTCTACTGTATATAGCCTCTCTAATGTATAGAGCCTCTCTACTGTATATAGCCTCTCTACTGTATATAGCCTCTCTACTGTATATAGCCTCTACTATATATAGCCTCTCTACTGCATATAGCCTCTCTATTGTATATAGCCTCTCTTCCTTATATAGCCTCTCTACTGTATATAGCCTCTCTCTGTATATAGCCTCTACTTATATAGCCTCTCTACTGTATAGAGCCTCTCTACTGTATATAGTCTCTCTACTGTATATAGCCTCTCTCCTTATTCTCTCTACTGTATATAGCCTCTCTTCCTTATATAACCTCTCCTACTGTATATAGCCTCTCTACTGTATAGCCTCTCTACTGTATAGGCCTCTCTACTGTATAGAGCCTCTCTACTGTATATAACCTCTACTATATAACCTCTCCTACTATATATAAGCCTCTCTATTGTATAAAAGCTCTCTTTCCTTATATAGCCTCTCTTCCTTATATAGCCTCTCTACTGTACTGCAGGCCTCTCTTAATGTATAGCCTCTCTCTCTACTGTATATAGCCTCTCTACTGTATATATAGCTCTCTACTGTATATAGCCTCTCTTCCTTATATACTTCTCTCTACACATATATAGCCTCTTTACTGTACATAGCCTCTTTCCTAGTATATAGCCTCTCTTACTTATATAGCCTTCTTCCTCTCTATCAAGCTTATACTGTGTTATAGCCTCTACTGTATATAGCTCTATTGTATATAGCCTCTCTCCTTATATAGCTCTTTACTGTATATCTCTACTGTATATAGCTCTCTAATTTATATAGCCTCTCTTTCCTTATATAGCCTCTACTGTATATATTTCTCTACTGTATATAGCATCTCTATTGTATATAGCTCTCTATTGTATATAGCCTCTTCCTTATATAGCCCTCTCCTACTGTATAGAGCCTCTACTCTCTCTTTGTATATAGCCTCTCTACTGTATATAATATCTCTTCCTTATATAGCCTCTACTGTATATAGCCTCTCTACTGTATATAGCCTCTCTACTGTATAGAGCCTCTCTACTATATAGCCTCTCTTCATATATAGCCTCTCTACTGTATATAGCCTCTCTACTGTATATAGCTTCTCTCTACTGTATATAACCTCTCTACTGTATAGAGCCTCTCTACAGTATATAGCCTCTCTACTGTATATAGCCTTATAGAAGAGCCTCTCTACTGTATATAGCCTCTCTACTGTATGAAACACTCACTACTGTATATAGCCTCTCTACTGTATAGAGCCTCTCTACTGTATATAGCCTCTCTACTGTATATAGCCTCACTACTGTATATAGCCTCTCTGTATATAGCCTCCTTATATAGCCTCTCTACTGTATATAGCCTCTCTACTGTATATAGCCTCACTACTGTATATAGCCTCTACTGTATAGCCTCACTACTGTATATAGCTCTACTGTATATAGCCTCTCTACAGTATAGAGCTCTCTACTGCCTCACTACTGTATAGAGCCTCTCTATCTCTACAGTATATAGCCTCTCTACTGTATATAGCTTCTCTACTGTATATAGCCTCTACTGTATATAGCCTCTCTACTATATATAGCCTCTCTATTGTATATAGACTCTCTTCCTATATGTATCTATATAGAGCCTCTCTACTGTATATAGCCTCTACTGTATATAGCCTCTACTATATATAGCCTCTCTACTGGGTATATAGCCTCTCTATTGTATAAAGCCTCTCTTCCTTATATAGCTTCTCTCTCTTCCTTATATAGCCTCTACTGTATATAGCCTCTACTGTATAGAGCCTCTCTTCCTGTATATAGCTCTCTACTGTATAGACCTCTCTTCCTTATATAGCCTCTCTACTGTATATAGCCTCTTACTGTACATAGCCTCTCTACTGTATATAGCCTCTCTTCCTTATATAGCCTCTCTGTATATAGCCTCTCCTTATATAGCCTCTCTTCTGTATATAGCCTCTCTACTGTATATAGCCTCTCTACTGTATATAGCCTCTATTGTATATAGCCTATCTTCTACCTTATATAGCCTCTCTACTGTATATAGCCTACTGTATAGAGTCTCTCTACTGTATATAGCCTCTCTATTGTATATAGCTCTCTTCTCCTATATATAGCCTCTCTACTGTATATAGCTCTCTATTGTATATAGCCTCTCTTCCCCCTGTATATAGCCTCTCTACTGTATATAGCCTCTTCCTTATATAGCTCTCTACTGTATATAAACCTCTCTACTGTATATAGCTTATATAACCTCTCTACTGTATAGAGCCTCTCTTCCTTATATAGCCTCTTCCTTATATAGCCTCTCTAACTGTATATAGCCTCTTCTACTGCATATAGCCTCTCTACTGTATATAGCCTCTACTGTATAGAGCCTCTCTACTGTATATAGCCTCTCTACTGTATAGAGCCTCTCTACTATATATAGCCTCTCTACTGTATAGAGCCTCTCTACTGTATATAGCCTCTCTTCTGTATATAGCCTCTCTACTGTATATAGCCTCTTCCTTATATAGCCTCTCTACTGTATATAGCTTCTCTTACTGTATATAGCTCTCTACTGTATATAGCCTCTACTGTATAGAGCCTCTACTGTATATAGCCTTCTACTGTATAGAGCCCTCTGTACTGTATATAGCCTCTCTACTGTATATAGCCCTCTACTGTATATAGCCTCTACTATATATAGCCTCTACTGTATATAGCCTCTATTGTATATAGCCTCTCTTCCTTATATAGCCTCTCTTCCTTATATAGCCTCTACTGTATAGAGCCTCTCTACTGTATATAGCCTCTACTGTATATAGTCCTTCTACTGTATATAGCCTCTCTACTGTATATAGCCTCTCTACTGTATAGAGTCTCTACTGTATATAATGTATAGAGCCTCTTACTGTATTTAGCCTCTCTACTGTATATAGCCTCTACTAGCCTCTCTTCCTTATATAGCCTCTCTACTGTATATAGCCTCTCTTCTACTGTATATAGCTCTCTCTACTGTATATCCTTATATAGCCTCTCTACTGTATATAGCCTCTCTTCCTTATATAGCCTCTCTACTGTATATAGCTCTCTACTGTATATAGCCTCTACTGTATATAGCCTTCTTCCTTATATAGCCTCTCTTCCTTATATAGCCTCTACTGTATAGCCTCTCTACTGTATAGAGCCTCTCTCTGTATTCTCTACTGTATATAGCCTCTCTACTGTATATACTCTCTCTGTATAGAGTCTCTCTCTATTGTATATAGCCTCTCTACTGTATATAGCCTCTCTACTGTATATAGCCTCTCTACTGTATATAGCCTCTACTATAAAGCCCTACTATATAAAGCCTCTCTCTATATATAGCCTTCTCTACTGTATATAGCCTAGCCTCTTCCTTATATAGCCTCTCTACTGTATATAGCTCTCTTCCTTATATAGCCTCTACTGTATATAGCCTCTCTCCTGTATATAGCCTACTACTCTCCTTATATAGCCTCTCTACTGTATAGAGCCTCTCTATCCTTATGTATAGCCTCTCTACTGTATAGAGCCTCTTTCTTTCCTTATATAGCCTCTACTGTATATAGCCTCTCTACTGTATATAGCCTCTCTTACTGTATATAGCCTCTCTACTGTATATAGCCTCTACTATATATAGCCTCTCTACTGTATATAGCCTCTCTATTGTATATAGCCTCTCTCTTATATAGCCTCTCTACTGTATATAGCCTCTTCCTTATATAGCCTCTCTATTGTATATAGCCTCTCTCTTCCTTATATAGCCTCTCTACTGTATATAGCTCTCTTCCTTATATAGCTCTCTACTGTATATAGCCTCTCTACTGTATATAGCCTCTCTACTGTATATAGCCTCTCTACTGTATATAGCCTCTCTTGTATATAGCCTCTCTCTTCCTCTCTACTGTATATAGCCTCTCTACTGTATATAGCCTCTCTACTGTATATAGCCCTCTCTACTGTATATAGCCTCTCTACTGTATATGCCTTCTATTGTATATAGCACTCTCTTCCTTATATAGCCTCTCTACTGTATATAGCCTCTTTCCTCTACTGTATATAGCCTCTCTACTGTATATAGCCTCTCTACTGTATATAGCCTCTCTTCCTTATATAGCCCTCTTACTGTATATAGCCTCTCTACTGTATATAGTCTCTCTACTGTATATAGCCTCTCTACTGTATAGAGCCTCTCTACTGTATATAGCCTCTACTGTATAGAGCCTCTACTGTATATAGCCTCTCTACTGTATATAGCCTCTACTGTATAGCCTAATGTAGCAGAGCCTCTACTGTATATAGTCTCTCTCTTATATAGCCTTCCTTATATAGCCTCTCTACTGTATATAGCCTCTACTGTATATAGCCTCTCCTACTGTATAGAGCCTCTCTACTGTATATAGCCTCTCTTAATGTATAGAGCCTCTCTACTGTATATAGCCTCTCTATATATAGCCTCTACTGTATATAGCCTCTACTATATATAGCCCTCTACTGTATATAGTCTCTCTATTGTATATAGCCTCTCTTCCTTATATAGCCTCTTCCTTATATAGCCTCTCTACTGTATATAGCCTCTCTACTTATATAGCCTCTCTACTGTATATAGCTTCTCTTCCTGTATATATAGCCTCTCTACTGTATAGCCTCTCTTCCTTATATAGTCCTCTACTGTATATAGCCTCTTCCTTAATGTACTGTATATAGCTCTCTACTGTATTTAGCCTCTACTGTATATAGCCTCTACTGTATATAGCCTCTCTACTATATAAAGCTCTCTACTGTATATAGCTCTTCTCTGTATATAGCCTCTCTACTGTATAGAGCCTCTCTGCAACTAATATAGAGCCTCTCTACTGTATATAGCTCTCTACTGTATACACTGTATAGCCCTCTCTACTCAGAGTATATAACCTCTCTTCCTTATATAACCTCTCTACTGTATAAAGCCTCTACTGTATATAGCCTCTCTACTGTGAGCAGAGCTCTCTACTGTATATAGCACTCTCTACTGTATAGAGCCTCTCTACTATATATAGCCTCTCTACTCTTCCTTATATAGCACTATATATAGCCTCTCTACTGTATATAGCTCTCTATTGTATATAGCTCTCTTCCTTATATAGCCTCTCTTCATATATAGCCTCTCTACTGTATATAGCCTCTACTGTATATAGCACTCTACTGTATATAGCCTCTCTACTGTATATAGCCTCTCTACTGTATATAGCCTCTCTACTGTATAGAGTCTCTACTGTATATAGCCTCTCTAATGTATAGAGCTCTACTGTATTTAGCCTCTACTGTATATAGCCTCTCTACTGTATATACCTCTCTTCCTTATATAGCCCTCTACTATATAAAGCCTGTATATAGCCTCTCTACTGTATATAGCTCTCTCTGTATTGCCTTTCTTCCTTATATAGCCTCTCTTCCTTATATAGCCTCTCTACTGTATAGCACTCTCCTGTATAGAGCCTTCCTTATATAGCCTCTACTGTATATAGCCTCTCTACTGTATATAGCCTCTTACTGTATATAGCCTCTCTATATAGCCTCTCTACTGTATATAGCCTCTCTAATGTTCCTCTCTACTGTATATAGCCTCTCTACTGTATATAGCTCCTTCTACTGTATAGAGTCTCTCTACTGTATATAGCCTCTCTAATGTATAGAGCCTCTCTACTGTATAGAGCCTCTCTACTGTATATAGCCTCTCTACTGTATATAGCCTCTACTATATAAAAGCCTCTTTACTGTATATAGCCTCTCTACTGTATATAGCCTCTTCCTTATATATACGTTATACCCTCTCTACTGTATAGAGCTCTCTATACTGTATATAGCCTCTCTACTGTATAGCCTCTCTACTGTATATAGCCTCTCTTCCTTATATAGCCTCTCTACTGTATATAGCTCTTACTGTATATAGCCTCCCCTCTACTGTATAGAGCCTCTCTACTGTATATAGCCCTCTACTGTATAGAGCCTCTCTACTGTATATAGCCTCTCTACTGTATATAGCCTCTCTTACTGTATATAGCCTCTCTACTGTATATAGCCTCTCTACTGTATATAGCCTCTCTATTGTATATAGCCTCTTCCTGTATATAGCCCTTCTTCTCCATAGCCTTCCTGTATATAGCCTCTCTACTATATATTGAGCCTCTCTACTTATATAGCCTCTCTACTGTATATAGCCTCTCTTCCTTATATAGCCTCTCTACTGTATATAGCCTCTTACTGTATATACTCTATTGTATATAGCCTCTCTTCCTAGCTCTCTACTGTATATAGCTCTTCTCTAGCCTCTCTACTGTATGTAGACTGTATATACCTCTCTACTGTATATAGCCTCTTACTGTATATAGTCTCTACTGTATATAGCCTCTACTATATAAAGCCTCTCTACTGTATATAGCCTCTCTACTTTTCTACTGTATATAGCTCTCTTCTATATAAAGCCTCTCTACTCTCTAATGTATATAGCCTCTCTCCTTATTCTTCTTATATAGCCTCTCTACTGTATATAGCCTCTCTACTGTATATAGCCTCTCTACTGTATATAGCCTCTCTTCCTTATATAGCCTCTCTTCCTTATATAGCCTCTCTACTGTATATAGCCTCTCCTTATATAGCCTCTCTACTGTATAGAGCCTCTACTGTATATAGCTCTCTTACTTATATAGCCTCTCTTACTGTATATAGCCTCTCTACTGTATATAGCCTACTCTCTACTAATGTATAGAGTCTCTCTACTGTATATAGCCTCTAATGTATATAGCCTCTACTGTATATAGTTCTACTGTATATAGCTCTCTAATGTATAGAGTCTCTCTACTGTATATAGCCTCTCTAATGTATATAGCCTCTCTACTGTATATAGCCTCTTCTACTGTATATAGCCTCTCTACTGTATATAGCCTCTACTATATAAAGCCTCTCTACTGTATATAGCTCTCTAATGTATATAGCTCTCTACTAGCCTTCTACTGTATATAGCCTCTCTACTGTATATAGCCTCTCTTCCTTATATAGCCTCTCTTCCTTATAGAGCCTCTCTTCCTTATATAGCCTCTCTTCCTTATATAGCTCTCTCTACTGTATATAGCCTCTCTACTGTATATAGCCTCTCTACTGTATAGAGCCTCTCTACTGTATATAGCCCTCTCTAATAGAGCCTACTGTATATAGCCTCTCTACTGTATATAGCCTCTCTACTGTATATAGCCTCTACTATATATAGCCCTCTACTGTATATAGCCTCTATTGTATATAGCCTCTTCCTTATATAGCCTCTCTACTGTATATAGCCTCTTCCCTTATATAGCCTCTCTACTGTATATAGCCTCTCTTCCTTATAGCCTCTCTACTGTATATAGCCCTCTTTCCTTATATAGCCTCTCTCATTGTATATAGCCTCTCTACTGTATATAGCCTCTCTATTGTATATAACCTCTCTATTCCCTATAGCCTCTCTTACTGTATATAGCCTCTCTTTTCCTTATATAGCCTCTCTACTGTATATAGCCTCTCTACTGTATATAGCCTCTCTTACTTATATAGCCTCCTCTATTGTATATGTATATAGCCTCTCTTCCTGTATATAGCTCTCTACTGTATATAGCCTCTCTACTGTATATAGCCTATTCCTTATATAGCCTCTTTATTGTATATAGCCTCTCTTCCTTATATACTCTCTTCTACTGTATATAGCCTCTCTTTCCTTATATAGCCTCTCTTACTGTATATAGCTCTCTACTGTATATAGCCTCTCTATTTATATAGCCTCTCTACTGTATATAGCCTCTTCCTGTATATAGCCTCTCTACTGTATATAGCCTCTCTTACTGTATAGAGCCTCTCTACTGTATATAGCCTCTTCTATAGCCTTTTCTACTGTATATAGCCTCTCTACTGTATCATAGCCTCTTCACTGTATAGACCTCTCTACTTATATAGCCTCTCTACTGTATATAGCCTCTTCCTTATATATAGCCTCTCTTCCTTATATAGCCTCTCTACTGTATATAGCCTCTCTACTGTATATAGCCTCTCTTCCTGTATAGAGCCTCTCTACTGTATATAGCCTCTCTTCTGTATATAGCCTCACTCTCCTTATATAGCCTCTCTTCCTTATATAGCCTCTCTACTGTATATAACTCTACTGTATATAGCCTCTCTTCCTTATATAGCCTCTACTGTATATAGCCTCTCTTCCTTATATAGCCTCTCTACTGTATATATAGCCTCTCTTCCTTATATAGCCTCTCTACTGTATATAGCCTCTCTACTGTATATAGCCTCTCTACTGTATATAGCCTCTCTACTGTATATAGCCTCTCTACTGTATATAGCCTCTCTTTCCTGTATATAGCCTTTCTTATATAGCTCTCTACTGTATAGAGCCTCTACTGTATATAGCCTCTCTACTGTATATAGCCTCTTACTGTATATATACTCTCTACTATATATAGCCTCTCTTCCTTATATAACCTCTCTATTGTATATAGCCTCTCTTCCTTATATAGCCTCTCTACTGTAATAGCTCTCTACTGTATAGAGCCTATCTCTTACTGTATATAGCCTCTCTACTGTATAGAGCCTCTTCCTTATATAGCCTCTACTGTATATAGCCTCTTTACTGTACATAGCCTCTACTGTATATAGCCTCTCTTCCTTATATAGCCTCTCTACTGTATATAGCTCTCTCCTTATATAGCCTCTCTACTGTATATAGCCTCTCTCTCTTCTACTTATATAGCCTCTCTACTGTATATAGCCTCTTCCTTATATAGCCTCTCTACTGTATATACTCTCTACTGTATATACTTATCTACTATATATAGCCTCTCTACTGTATAGAGCTCTCCTACTGTATATAGCCTCTCTTCCTTATAGAGCCTCTCTACTGTATATAGCCTCTCTACTGTATATAGCCTCTACTATATATAGCCTCTCTACTGTATATAGCCTCTTCCTATTGTATATACTTCTCCTTATATAGCCCTCTACTGTATATAGCCTCTTCCTTATATAGCCTACTCTCTAGCCTCTTGTATATAGCCTCTCTTCCTTATATAGCCTCTCTACTATTATATAGCCTCTCTTCCTTATATAGCCTCTCTACTGTATATAGCCTCTCTACTGTATATAGCCTCTCTACTGTATATAGCTCTCCTATTGTATATAGCCTCTTCCTTATATAGCCTCTCTACTGTATATAGCCTCTACTCCCTACTGTATATAGCTCTCTACTGTATATAGCCTCTCTTCCTGTATATAGCCTCTACTGTATATAGCCTCTCTTACTGTATATAGCACTCTCCTCTTCCTTATATAGCTTCTCTTTATTGTATATAGCCTATCTCTTCCTTATATAGCCTCTCTACTGTATATAGCCTCTCTTCCTTATATAGCCTCTCTACTGTATATAGCCTCTCTACTGTATATAGCCTCTTCTGTATATAGCCTCTACTGTATATAGCCTCTCTTCCTTATATAGCCTCTCTCTACTGTATATAGCCTCTCTACTGTATATAGCCTCTCTTCCTGTATATAGCCTCTATTTATATAGCCTCTTCCTTATATATTCTCTCTACTGTATATTCTCTCTACTGTATATAGCCTCTCTACTGTATAGCCTCTCTAATGTATATAGCCTCTCTTCCTTATATAGCCTCTCTACTGTATATAGCCTCTCTACTGTATATAGCCTCACTATATATAGAGCCTCTCTACTGTATATAGCCTCTCTACTGTATATAGCCTCTTCCTCTCTCCTTATATAGCCTCTCTTCCTTATATAGCCTCTACTGTATATAGCCTCTCCTACTGTATATAGCCTCTCTACTGTATAGAGCCTCTCTACTGTATATAGCCTCTCTACTGTATATAGCCTCTTCCTTATATAGCCTCTCTTCCTACTTATATAGCCTCTCTCTACTGTATATAGCCTACTCTCTCCTTATATAGCCTCTCTACTGTATATAGCCTCTCCTTCCTTATATAGACTCTCTACTGCCTCTCTATATATAGCCTCTCTACTGCATAGCCTCTACTAGAGCCTCTACTGTATATAACCTCTCTATTGTATATAGCTCTCTTCCTTATATAGCCTCTCTACTGTATATAGCCTCTCTACTGTATATAGCCTCTCTACTGTATAGAGCCTCTACTGTATATAACTCTCTACTGCATATAGAGCCTCTCTACTGTATATAGCCTCTCTACTGTATATAGCCTCTCTACTGTATATAGCCTCTACTATATATAGCCTCTCTACTGTATATAGCCTCTCTATTGTATATAGCCTCTCTTCCTTATATAGCCTCTCTACTGTATATAGCCTCTCTTCCTTATATAGCCTCTCTACTGTATATAGCCTCTCTACTGTATATAGCCTCTCTACTGTATATAGCCTCTCTACTGTATATAGCCTCTCTTCCTGTATATAGCCTCTCTACTGTATATAGCCTCTCTACTGTATATAGCCTCTCTACTGTATATAGCCTCTCTACTGTATATAGCCTCTCTACTGTATATAGCCTCTCTACTGTATATAGCCTCTCTACTGTATATAGCCTCTACTGTATATAGCCTCTCTACTGTATATAGCCTCTCTACTGTATATAGCCTCTCTACTGTATATAGCCTCTCTACTGTATATAGCCTCTCTACTGTATATAGCCTCTCTACTGTATATAGCCTCTCTTCCTTATATAGCCTCTCTACTGTATATAGCCTCTCTACTGTATATAGCCTCTCTACTGTATATAGCCTCTCTACTGTATATAGCCTCTCCTTATATAGCCTCTCTACTGTATATAGCCTCTCTACTGTATATAGCCTCTCTACTGTATATAGCCTCTCTACTGTATATAGCCTCTCTTCCTTATATAGCCTCTCTACTGTATATAGCCTCTCTACTGTATATAGCCTCTCTATTGTATATAGCCTCTCTTCCTTATATAGCCTCTCTACTGTATATAGCCTCTCTACTGTATATAGCCTCTCTACTGTATATAGCCTCTCTTCCTTATATAGCCTCTCTACTGTATATAGCCTCTCTACTGTATATAGCCTCTCTACTGTATATAGCCTCTCTACTGTATATAGCCTCTCTTCCTTATATAGCCTCTCTACTGTATATAGCCTCTCTACTGTATATAGCCTCTCTACTGTATAGAGCCTCTCTACTGTATATAGCCTCTCTTCCTTATATAGCCTCTCTACTGTATATAGCCTCTCTACTGTATATAGCCTCTCTACTGTATATAGCCTCTCTACTGTATAGAGCCTCTCTACTGTATATAGCCTCTCTACTGTATAGAGCCTCTCTACTGTATATAGCCTCTCTACTGTATATAGCCTCTCTACTGTATATAGCCTCTCTACTGTATATAGCCTCTCTACTGTATATAGCCTCTCTTCCTTATATAGCCTCTCTACTGTATATAGCCTCTCTACTGTATATAGCCTCTCTACTGTATATAGCCTCTCTACTGTATATAGCCTCTCTACTGTATATAGCCTCTCTACTGTATATAGCCTCTCTACTGTATATAGCCTCTCTACTGTATATAGCCTCTCTACTGTATATAGCCTCTCTACTGTATATAGCCTCTCTACTGTATATAGCCTCTCTTACTGTATATAGCCTCTCTTACTGTATATAGCCTCTCTACTGTATATAGCCTCTCTACTGTATATAGCCCTCTACTGTATATAGCCTCTCTACTGTATATAGCCTCTCTACTGTATATAGCCTCTCTACTGTATATAGCCTCTCTACTGTATAGAGCCTCTCTACTGTATATAGCCTCTCTACTGTATATAGCCTCTCTACTGTATATAGCCTCTACTATATATAGCCTCTCTACTGTATATAGCCTCTCTATTGTATATAGCCTCTCTTCCTTATATAGCCTCTCTACTGTATATAGCCTCTCTTCCTTATATAGCCTCTCTACTGTATATAGCCTCTCTACTGTATATAGCCTCTCTACTGTATATAGCCTCTCTTCCTTATATAGCCTCTCTTCCTTATATAGCCTCTCTACTGTATATAGCCTCTCTACTGTATAGAGCCTCTCTACTGTATATAGCCTCTACTGTATATAGCCTCTCTACTGTATATAGCCTCTCTACTGTATATAGCCTCTCTACTGTATATAGCCTCTCTACTGTATATAGCCTCTCTACTGTATATAGCCTCTCTACTGTATATAGCCTCTACTATATATAGCCTCTCTACTGTATATAGCCTCTCTATTGTATATAGCCTCTCTTCCTTATATAGCCTCTCTACTGTATATAGCCTCTCTTCCTTATATAGCCTCTCTACTGTATATAGCCTCTCTACTGTATATAGCCTCTCTTCCTTATATAGCCTCTCTACTGTATATAGCCTCTCTTCCTTATATAGCCTCTCTACTGTATATAGCCTCTCTTACTGTATATAGCCTCTCTACTGTATATAGCCTCTCTACTGTATATAGCCTCTCTAATGTATATAGCCTCTCTACTGTATAGCCTCTACTGTATATAGCCTCTCTAATGTATATAGCCTCTCTATTGTATATAGCCTCTCTTCCTTATATAGCCTCTCTACTGTATATAGCCTCTCTTCCTTATATAGCCTCTCTATTGTATATAGCCTCTCTACTGTATATAGCCTCTACTGTATATAGCCTCTCTCTTATATAGCCTCTCTACTTATATAGCCTCTCTACTGTATAGAGCCTCTCTACTGTATATAGCCTCTCTACTGTATATAGCCTCTCTACTGTATATAGCCTCTCTTCCTTATATAGCCTCTCTACTGTATATAGCCTCTCTACTGTATATAGCCTCTCTACTGTATAGAGCCTCTCTACTGTATATAGCCTCTCTTCCTTATATAGCCTCTCTACTGTATATAGCCTCTCTATAGTCTCTGTATATAGCCTCTCTACTGTATATAGCCTCTCTTACTGTATATAGCCTCTCTACTGTATATAGCCTCTCTACTGTATATAGTCTCTCTACTGTATATAGCCTCTCTACTGTATATAGCCTCTCTACTGTATATAGCCTCTCTACTGTATATAGCCTCTCTACTGTATATAGCCTCTCTACTGTATATAGCCTCTCTACTGTATATAGCCTCTCTACTGTATATAGCCTCTCTTCCTTATATAGCCTCTCTACTGTATATAGCCTCTCTACTGTATATAGCCTCTCTACTGTATATAGCCTCTCTACTGTATATAGCCTCTCTACTGTATAGAGCCTCTCTACTGTATATAGCCTCTCTACTGTATATAGCCTCTCTACTGTATATAGCCTCTACTATATATAGCCTCTCTACTGTATATAGCCTCTCTATTGTATATAGCCTCTCTTCCTTATATAGCCTCTCTTCCTTATATAGCCTCTCTACTGTATAGAGCCTCTCTACTGTATATAGCCTCTACTGTATATAGCCTCTCTACTGTATATAGCCTCTCTACTGTATATAGCCTCTCTACTGTATAGAGCCTCTCTACTGTATATAGCCTCTCTACTGTATAGAGCCTCTCTACTGTATATAGCCTCTCTACTGTATATAGCCTCTCTACTGTATATAGCCTCTACTATATATAGCCTCTCTACTGTATATAGCCTCTCTATTGTATATAGCCTCTCTTCCTTATATAGCCTCTCTACTGTATATAGCCTCTTCCTTATAACCTCTCTACTGTATATAAACTTCTCTCTACTGTATGAAGCCTCTCTACTATGTCTCAACCTCTACTATTATATATACTTCCTCTCACCTTCTCTACTTCTCTCTACCATGTATAGCCTCTCTACTGTGATCTCTCTACTGTATATAACCTCTCTAATGTATAAACCTCTCTACATATATAGCCTCTCTACTGTATATAGCCTCTCTATAGTATCCATAGCACTCTACTATATAAACCTCTCTACTGTATGTAGCCTCTCCTATTAAGCCTCTACTGTATATCTCTTACTTATATAGCCTCTACTGTATATCTCCTACTGTATATAGCTCTCTTCCTTATATAGCCTCTCTACTGTATATAGCCTCTCTTCCTTATATAGCCTCTCTCTTACTGTATATAGCTCCTACTGTATATAACTCCTCTTACTGTATATAGCCTCTCTACTGTATATAGCCCTCTTTCCTTATATAGCCTCTCTACTGTATGTATAGCCTTCCTTTATATAGCTATCTACTGTATATATAGCCTCTCTACTGTATATAGCTCCTCTCTAATGTATATAGCCTCCCTACTGTATATAGCCTCTTTTACTGTATATAGCCTCTACTTATATAGCCTCTCTACTGTATATACCCTCTCTACTGTATATAGCCTCTCTACTGTATATAGCCTCTCTACTGTATATAGCCTCTCTTCCCTGTATATAGCCTCTACTTATATAGGCTCTCTACTGTATATAGCCTCTCTACTGTATAGAGCTCTCTACTGTATATAGCTCTACTGTATATAGCCTCTCTACTGTATAGAGCCTCTCTACTGTATATAGCCTCTCTACTGTATGCATAGCCTCTCTACTGTATATAGCCTCTACTATGCTCTTAGCCTCTCTACCTGTATATAACCTCTCTATTGTATATAACCTCTCTTCCTTATATAGCCTCTCTTCCTGTATATAGCCTCTCTACTGTATAGAGCCTCTCTATATAGCCTCTACTGTATATAGCTCTCTACTGTATATAGCCTCTCTACTGTATATAGCCTCTCTACTGTATAGAGCCTCTCTACTGTATATAGCCTCTCTACTGTATAGAGCCTCTCTACTGTATATAGCCTCTCTACTGTATATAGCCTCTCTACTGTATATAGCCTCCTACTGTATATAGCCTCTCTACTGTATATAGCCTCTCTACTGTATATAGCCTCTCTTCCTTATATAGCCTCTCTACTGTATATAGCCTCTCTTCCTTATATAGCCTCTCTACTGTATATAGCCTCTCTACTGTATATAGCCTCTCTACTGTATATAGCCTCTCTTCCTTATATAGCCTCTCTTCCTTATATAGCCTCTCTACTGTATATAGCCTCTCTACTGTATATAGCCTCTCTACTGTATATAGCCTCTCTACTGTATATAGCCTCTCTACTGTATATAGCCTCTCTACTGTATATAGCCTCTCTACTGTATAGAGCCTCTCTACTGTATATAGCCTCTCTACTGTATAGAGCCTCTCTACTGTATATAGCCTCTCTACTGTATATAGCCTCTCTACTGTATAGAGTCTCTCTACTGTATATAGCCTCTCTAATGTATAGAGCCTCTCTACTGTATATAGCCTCTCTACTGTATATAGCCTCTCTACTGTATATAGCCTCTCTACTGTATATAGCCTCTCTACTGTATATAGCCTCTCTACTGTATATAGCCTCTCTTCCTTATATAGCCTCTCTACTGTATATAGCCTCTCTTCCTTATATAGCCTCTCTACTGTATATAGCCTCTCTACTGTATATAGCCTCTCTTCCTTATATAGCCTCTCTACTGTATATAGCCTCTCTTCCTTATATAGCCTCTCTACTGTATAGAGCCTCTCTTCCTTATATAGCCTCTCTACTGTATATAGCCTCTCTACTGTATATAGCCTCTCTACTGTATATAGCCTCTCTACTGTATAGAGCCTCTCTACTGTATATAGCCTCTCTAATGTATAGAGCCTCTCTACTGTATATAGCCTCTCTACTGTATATAGCCTCTCTACTGTATATAGCCTCTCTACTGTATATAGCCTCTCTACTGTATATAGCCTCTCTATTGTATATAGCCTCTCTTCCTTATATAGCCTCTCTACTGTATATAGCCTCTCTTCCTTATATAGCCTCTCTATTGTATATAGCCTCTCTTCCTTATATAGCCTCTCTACTGTATATAGCCTCTCTTCCTTATATAGCCTCTCTACTGTATATAGCCTCTCTACTGTATATAGCCTCTCTACTGTATATAGCCTCTCTTCCTTATATAGCCTCTCTACTGTATATAGCCTCTCTTCCTTATATAGCCTCTCTACTGTATATAGCCTCTCTACTGTATATAGCCTCTCTACTGTATATAGCCTCTCTATTGTATATAGCCTCTCTACTGTATATAGCCTCTCTACTGTATATAGCCTCTCTACTGTATATAGCCTCTCTTCCTTATATAGCCTCTCTACTGTATATAGCCTCTCTTCCTTATATAGCCTCTCTACTGTATATAGCCTCTCTACTGTATATAGCCTCTCTACTGTATATAGCCTCTCTACTGTATATAGCCTCTCTTCCTGTATATAGCCTCTCTACTGTATATAGCCTCTCTTACTGTATATAGCCTCTCTACTGTATATAGCCTCTCTACTGTATATAGCCTCTCTACTGTATATAGCCTCTCTACTGTATATA
>NW_027037059.1:0-17196 GCF_034236695.1 Oncorhynchus nerka
AATAAACCCCAGGAAGTAGCTGCTGCCTTGGCAGGAACTAATGGGGATCCATAATAAACCCCAGAAAGAGTAGCTGCTGCCTTGGCAGGAACTAATGGGGATCCATAATAAACCCCAGGAAGAGTAGCTGCTGTCTTGACAGGAACTAATGGGGATCCATAATAAACCCCAGGAAGAGTAGCTGCTGCCTTGGCAGGAACTAATGGGGATCCATAATAAACCCCAGGAAGAGTAGCTGCTGCCTTGGCAGGAACTAATGGGGATCCATAATAAACCCCAGCAAGAGTAGCTGCTGTCTTGGCAGGAACTAATGGGGATCCATAATAAACCCCAGGAAGAGTAGCTGCTGTCTTGGCAGGAACTAATGGGGATCCATAATAAACCCCAGGAAGAGTAGCTGCTGCCTTGACAGGAACTAATGGGGATCCATAATAAACCCCAGGAAGAGTAGCTGCTGTCTTGGCAGGAACTAATGGGGATCCATAATAAACCCCAGGAAGAGTAGCTGCTGCCTTGGCAGGAACTAATGGGGATCCATAATAAACCCCAGGAAGAGTAGCTGCTGCCTTGGCAGGAACTAATGGGGATCCATAATAAACCCCAGGAAGAGTAGCTGCTGCCTTGGCAGGAACTGGATCCATAATAAACCCCAGGAAGAGTAGCTGCTGCCTTGGCAGGAACTAATGGGGATCCATAATAAACCCCAGGGAGAGTAGCTGCTGCCTTGGCAGGAACTAATGGGGATCCATAATAAACCCCAGAAAGAGTAGCTGCTGCCTTGGCAGGAACTAATGGGGATCCATAATAAACCCCAGGAAGAGTAGCTGCTGTCTTGACAGGAACTAATGGGGATCCATAATAAACCCCAGGAAGAGTAGCTGCTGCCTTGACAGGAACTAACGGGGATCCATAGGAAATACAAATATATTATTGTTGAGTTGCGACTGTCACGGAAAAGAAGAGGCCCAGCCAGACATTTCGCAATATTTCAAAATACAATCACTGGAAAACATATTTTGGAAAGCAAATGGCTATTGCTCTAAAGAGAAGACAATGGAAAGACTCTTTTAGTTATCAAAATTCTCAACTTAAGTGAGCAAACAACAGTACATCTTATTTCTTAATAGCACCAGTACAGCCTATAGCCAATCATGTTGAAGGGGAGGACATGTTGAAGGGGAGGACATGTTGAAGGGGAGGACATGTTGAAGGGGAGGACATGTTGAAGGGGAGGACATGTTGAAGGGGAGGATGGAGGACATGTTGAAGGGGAGGACATGTTGAAGGGGAGGACATGTTGAAGGGGAGGACATGTTGAAGGGGAGGACATGTTGAAGGGGGAGACATGTTGAAGGGGATGACATGTTGAAGGGGAGGACATGTTGAAGAGGAGGACATGTTGAAGGGGAGGACATGTTGAAGGGGAGGATATGTTGAAGGGGAGGATATGTTGAAGGGGGGGACATGTTGAAGAGGAGGACATGTTGAAGGGGAGGACATGTTGAAGGGGAGGATATGTTGAAGGAGAGGATATGTTGAAGGGGAGGACATGTTGAAGGGGGGGACATGTTGAAGGGGGGGACATGTTGAAGGGGGGGACATGTTGAAGGGGCGGATATGTTGAAGGGGTGGATATGTTGAAGGGGAGGACATGTTGAAGGGGAGGACATGTTGAAGGGGAGGACATGTTGAAGGGGTGGACATTGAATAATTAGTATGTGAATAAATATACAGAATGTCGTCATGTTCCTCAAGGTGTGTCATATATGTACGTTGAAAACATTGTACGTTGAAAACACTGTTTGTGTTTGGGTGTCCATAGCATTGCCTAAAGACGAAGAGCTGTGAGTGGATCAGTGGTTCACCAATCAGAGCCTTGATGGGCTTGGCAACAGTAACAAGGGTGTGTGTGTAGAGAAACTAGGGTGTGTGTGCCTTGGGTAAAAAAAAGGAGAATGTTTATTTGTGACCATCAATCCTGACCCTTAGATTCCAGGTCATGACCATCCCTCTCCGTTTCGTCTCCTCTGTTCACCCTGTTCACCCTGTTGGCCCTGTTGGCCCTGTTGGCCCTGTTGACCCTGTTGACCCTGTTGGCCCTGTTGACCCTGTTGACCCTGTTGGCCCTGTTGGCCCTGTTCGCCCTGTTGGCCCTGTTGGCCCTGTTGGCCCTGTTGGCCCTGTTCGCCCTGTTGACCCTGTTCTCCCTGTTGACCCTGTTCTCCCTGTTGGCCCTGTTCGCCCTGTTCTCCCTGTTGGCCCTGTTGGCCCTGTTCTCCCTGTTGGCCCTGTTCTCCCTGTTCTCCCTGTTGGCCCTGTTCTCCCTGTTGGCCCTGTTGGCCCTGTTTGCCCTGTTCAACCTGTTGGCCCTGTTGGCTACAAGCTTGGCACACCTATATTTGGGGAGTTTCTCCAATTCTTCTCTGCAGATCTTTTCAAGTTCTGTCAGGTTGGATGGGGAGCGTTGCTGCACAGCTATTTTCAGGTCTCTCCAGACATGTTCGACCGGGTTCAAGTCTGGGCTCTGGCTGGGCCACTCAAGGACATTCAGAGACGTGTCCCGATGCCACTCCTGCGTTCTCTTGGCTGTGTGCTTAGTGTCGTTGTCCTGTTGGAAGGTGAACCTTCGCCCCAGTCTGAGATCCTGAACACTCGGGAGAAAGTTTTCAACAAGGATCTCTCTGTAATTTGCTCTGTTCATCTTTGCCTCGATCCTGACTAGTCTCCCGTGCCGCTGAAAAACACCCCCACAGTATGATGCTGCCACCACCGTGCTTCACAGTAGGGATGGTGGCAGGTTTCCTCCAGATGTGACACTTGGCATTCAGGCCAATCAGTCTTGGTTTCATCAAATCAGGGAATCTTGTTTCTCATGGTCTGAGAGTCTTTAAGTGGCTTTTGGCAAGCTCCAAGTGGGCTGTCATGTTCCTTTTTACTGAGGAGTTGCTTCCATCTGGCCACTACCATAAAGGTCTAATTGGTAGATTACTGCAGAGATGGTTGTCCTTCTGGAATGTTCTCCCATCTCGGCTTCTTGGTCACCTCCCTGACCAAGTCCCTTCTCCCCCGATTTCTCAGTTTGACCGGGCGGCCAGCTCTCTCAAAACATGTCTTGGTGGTTCCAAACTTCTTCCATTTAAGAATGATGTGTTCTTGGGGACCTTCAATGCTGCAGATATGTTTTGGTACTCTTCCCTAGGTCTGTGCCTCGACACAATCCCGTCTCTGACAATTCAGAGACAGGATTATACATTTGCAAAAAGTTAAGGGGTCTGAATACTTTCCGAAGACAGTTCCCTGTCTTTGAAGTAGGAACCTGGAAATCTGGGTTGAAGCTGTGATAGACTCCGCAGGCTTTTGTTAAATGAGTAACCTGATAAAGCCTAGCCCACTCCCTGGTCTGACTGGTGACATTTATTTATCTTGTTCTCTTTTTCTTCTCTCTCTCTCTCTCTCTCTCTCTCTCTCTCTCTCTCTCTCTCTCTCTCTCTCTGTCCCTCTCTCTCTCTCTCTCTCTCTCTCTCTGTCTCTCTCTCTCTCTGTCTCTCTGTCTCTCTCTCTCTCTCTCTCTCTCTCTCTCTCTCTCTCTCTCTCTCTCTCTCTCTCTCTCTCTGTCTCTCTCTCTCTCTCTCTCTCTCTCTGTCTCTCTCTCTCTCTCTCTCTCTCTCTCTCTGTCCCTCTCTCTCTCTCTCTCTCTGTCCCTCTCTCTCTCTCTCTGTCTCTCTCTCTCTCTCTCTCTCTCTCTCTCTCTCTCTCTCTCTCTCTCTCTCTCTCTCTCTTTTTCTCAAAATTCAATGGGCTTTATTGGCATGGGAAACATGTGTTAACATTGCCAAAGCAAGTGAGGTAGATAATATACAAAAGTGAAATAAACAATAAAAATTAACAGTAAACATTACACATACAGACGTTTCAAAACAATAAAGACATTTCAAATGTCATAGTATGTCTATATACAGTGTTGTAACAATGTGCAAATAGTTAAAGTACACAAGGGAACATACATTTACAATGGTGTTTGTTCTTCACTGGCCTTTTCTCGTGGCAACAGGTCACACATCTTGCTGCTGTGATGTCACACTGTGGTATTTCACCCAGTAGATATGGGAGTTTATCAACATTGGATTTGTTTTAGAATTCTTTGTGGATCTGTGTAATCTGAGGAAAATATATGTCTCTAATATGGTCATACATTGGGCAGGAGGTTAGGAAGTGCAGCTCAGTTTCCACCTCATTTTGTGGGCAGTGAGCACATAGCCAGTCTTCTCTTGAGAGCCAGGTCTGCCTACGGCAGCCTTTCTCAATAGCAAGGCTATGCTCATTGAGTCTGTACATAGTCAAAGCTTTCCTTAAGTTTGGGTCAGTGGTCATGTTTTCCGCCACTGTGTACTCTCTGTTTAGGGCCAGTGGTCAGGTATTCTGCCGCTGTGTACTCTCTGTTTAGGGCCAGTGGTCAGGTATTCTGCCGCTGTGTACTCTCTGTTTAGGGCCAAATAACATTCTAGTTTGCTCTGTTTTTTTGTTGATTCTTTCCAATGTGTGATTTGGTTGGGTCTAATTGTGTTGCTGTCCTGGGGCTCTGTGGGGTCTTGGCCTAATTCTGCCCTGCATGTATTGTTTGTAGTTTTCTTCTGGACATGTCCAGACCACTACGGTGGAAAGGGAAGTCTTACAGAACTCTGCAAGCAGGGTTTCAATGAGGTGTTTGTCCCAAGTGGACCTCCCTGCCATAAAGTGCAATTGGTTCAATGACACATTCAATTAGTTTTAGCCAAATCTTAA
This sequence comes from Oncorhynchus nerka, assembly GCF_034236695.1. Classification (NCBI taxonomy): domain Eukaryota; kingdom Metazoa; phylum Chordata; class Actinopteri; order Salmoniformes; family Salmonidae; genus Oncorhynchus; species Oncorhynchus nerka. Next base: position 4,783 of record NW_027037059.1, read on the forward strand.
TTAGTTCTATAATTGCGTAGATTGCCCTCTCTCTGTGTCTGCCAGTCCCTGTCTCTCTCTATCTCTCTCTCCCCCATCTCTCTATCTCTCCCCCATCTCTCTATCTCTCCCCCATCTCTCTATCTCTCCCCCATCTCTCTATCTCTCTCTCCCCCATCTCTCTATCTCTCTCTCCCCCATCTCTCTCTCTCCTTCTTTCTCTCTCCCTCTCTCTCCTTCTTTCTCTCTCTCTCTCCCTCCCCCATCCCATCTCTCTCTCTCCCCCATCTCTCTCTCACTCTCTCTCTCCCTCCCCCATCTCTCTCTCTCTCTCCCATCTCTCTCTCTCTCCCCCATCTCTCTCTCACTCTCTCCCTCCCCCATCTCTCCCTCTCTCTCCCCCCATCTCTCTCTATCTCTCCTCCCATCTCTCTCTCTCCCATCTCTCTCTCACTCTCTCTCCCTCCCCATCTCCTCTCTCCTTCTCTTTCTCTCTCTCCCCCATCTCTCTCTCTCACTCTCTCTCTCCCTCCCCATCTCTCTCTCTCTCTCTCTCTCTCGCTCTTCTCTCTCCCCCCCATCTCTCTCTCTTTCTCTCTCTCTCCCCCATGTCTGTCTGTCTGTCTGTCTCTTGACATTGGGATTCTGTCACTTCCTCCAGCTGTCCTGTGGGGTGTAGATCTGATATATAGATGGCATCTTTAGGTCATAGCTCTTCCTCTTCAGCCAGACTGCTCTACTCAGAAGGAAACGGATCCTGCTTTAGACATATCATTGGTTCTGCCCAGCCAGTCAGTGCTATTGGCCACACCTACTCCTTTGTTGTCAAGGTTGACATACAGTGTATGCCATTTAGCACTTGTAGCTCACAACATCTGGTATAGTGTACTGTCTAGTGGTCTGGATACAGCTGGTAGTGTACTGTCTAGTGGTCTGGATACAGCTGGTGTAGTGTACTGTCTAGTGGTCTGATACAGCTGGTAGTGTACTGTCTAGTGGTCTGGATACAGCTGTGTAGTGTACTGTCTAGTGGTCTGGATACAGCTGGTGTAGTGTACTGTCTAGTGGTCTGGATACAGCTGGTGTAGTGTACTGTCTAGTGGTCTGGATACAGCTGGTGTAGTGTACTGTCTAGTAGTCTGATACAGCTGGTGGGAGTGTAGGATGACCAGTGATGTTCTCTGTTTAGTGTGATCTGGAGGACTCACTAAACAGAGAATGATCCCTGGTCATCCCTACTGCCTCTGATCTGGAGGACTCACTAAACAGAGAACATCCCTGGTCCTCCCTACTGTTTCTGATCTGGCTTGACTCACTAAACAGAGAACATCACTGGTCATCCCTACTGCCTCTGATCTGAGGACTCACTAAACAGAGAACATCCCTACTGCCTCTGGATCTGGAGGACTCACTAAACAGAGAACATCCCTACTGCCTCTGATCTGGAGGACTCACTAAACAGAGAACATCCCTGGTCATCCCTACTGCTCTGATCTGAGGGGACTCACTAAACAGAGAACATCCCTACTGCCTCTGATCTGAGGACTCACTAAACAGAGAACATCCCTGGTCATCCCTACTGCCTCTGATCTGGAGGACTCACTAAACAGAGAACATCACTGGTCATCCCTACTGCCTCTGATCTGAGGACTCACTAAACAGAGAACATCCCTACTGCCTCTGGATCTGAGGACTCACTAAACAGAGAACATCCCTACTGCCTCTGATCTGAGGACTCACTAAACAGAGAACATCCCTGGTCATCCCTACTGCCTCTGATCTGGGAGGACTCACTAAACAGAGAACATCCCTACTGCCTCTGATCTGGAGGACTCACTAAACAGAGAACATCCCTGGTCATCCCTACTGCCTCTGATCTGGGAGGACTCACTAAACAGAGAACATCCCTGGTCATCCCTACTGCCTCTGATCTGGAGTGACTCACTAAACAGAGAACATCCCTGGTCCTCCCTACTGCCTCTGATCTGGAGGACTCACTAAACAGAGAACATCACTGGTCATCCCTACTGCCTCTGATCTGGAGGACTCACTAAACAGAGAACATCCCTGGTCCTCCCTACTGCCTCTGATCTGAGGACTCACTAAACAGAGAACATCACTGGTCATCCCTACTGCCTCTGATCTGAGGACTCACTAAACAGAGAACATCCCTACTGCTCTGATCTGAGGACTCACTAAACAGAGAACATCCCTGGTCATCCTACTGCCTCTGATCTGAGGACTCACTAAACAGAGAACATCCCTGGTCATCCCTACTGCCTCTGATCTGAGGACTCACTAAACAGAGAACATCCCTGGTCATCCCTACCGCCTCTGGATCTGAAGGACTCACTAAACAGAGAACATCCCTGGTCATCCCTACTGCCTCTGATCCGGAGGACTCACTAAACAGAGAACATCCCTGGTCATCCCTACTGCCTCTGATCCGGAGGACTCACTAAACAGAGAACATCCCTGGTCATCCCTACTACCTCTGATCTGGAGGACTCACTAAACAAAGAACATCCCTGGTCATCCCTACTACCTCTGATCCGGAGGACTCACTAAACAGAGAACATCCCTGGTCATCCCTACTGCCTCTGATCTGGAGGACTCACTAAACAGAGAACATCCCTACTGCCTCTGATCTGGAGGACTCACTAAACAGAGAACATCCCTGGTCACCCTACTGCCTCTGATCTGAAGGATCACTAAACAGAGAACATCCCTGGTCATCCCTACCGCCTCTGATCTGAAGGACTCACTAAACAGAGAACATCCCTGGTCATCCCTACCGCCTCTGATCTGAAGGACTCACTAAACAGAGAACATCCCTACTGCCTCTGATCTGGAGGACTCACTAAACAGAGAACATCCCTACTGCCTCTGATCTGGAGGACTCACTAAACAGAGAACATCCCTGGTCATCCCTACTGCCTCTGATCTGGAGGACTCACTAAACAGAGAACATCCCTGGTCACCCCTACTGCCTCTGATCTGAAGGACTCACTAAACAGAGAACATCCCTGGTCATCCCTACTGCCTCTGATCCGGAGGACTCACTAAACAGAGAACATCCCTGGTCATCCCTACTGTCTCTGATCTGGAGGACTCGCTAAACAGAGAACATCCTGGTCATCCCTACAGCCTCTGATCTGAGGACTCACTAAACAGAGAACATCCCTGTCATCCCTACTACCTCTGATCTGAGGACTCACTAAACAGAGAACATCCCTGGTCATCCCTACTACCTCTGATCTGGAGGACTCACTAAACAGAGAACATCCCTGGTCATCCCTACTGCCTCTGATCTGATGGACTTACTTAACAGGAACATCCCTGGTCATAACTACAGCCTCTGATCTGGAGGACTCACTAAACAGAGAACATCCCTGGTCATCCCTACTGCCTCTGATCTGGAGGACTCACTAAACAGAGAACATCCTGGTCATCCCTACTGCCTCTGATCTGAAGGACTCACTAAACAGAGAACATCCCTGGTCATCCCTACTGCCTCTGATCTGGAGGACTCACTAAACAGAGAACATCCCTACTGCCTCTGATCTGGAGGACTCACTAAACAGAGAACATCCCTACTGCCTCTGATCTGGAGGACTCACTAAACAGAGAACATCCCTGGTCATCCCTACTGCCTCTGATCTGGAGGACTCACTAAACAGAGAACATCCCTGGTCATCCCTACTGCCTCTGATCTGAAGGACTCACTAAACAGAGAATATCCCTGGTCATCCCTACTGCCTCTGATCTGGAGGACTCACTAAACAGAGAACATCCCTACTCATCCCTACTACCTCTGATCTGGAGGACTCACTAAACAGAGAACATCCCTACTGCCTCTGATCTGGAGGACTCACTAAACAGAGAACATCCCTACTGCCTCTGATCTGGAGGACTCACTAAACAGAGAACATCCCTACTGCCTCTGATCTGGAGGACTCACTAAACAGAGAACATCCCTACTGCCTCTGATCTGGAGGACTCACTAAATACATTCTTTGTTTGTAAATGGCGTTGCGTGTTGTAGTGTGCACCTGGTAATCCCTAATTTTTTTTTTATAATAACAGTTTTGCCGGCTGGTTTGATTAATGTCAGCAATTTGAAATGATTTACACTTTTACTTTTGATACTTTTAAAAACCAAATACTTTTAGACTTTTACTCAAGTAGTATTTTACTGGGTGACTTTTACTCAAGTAGTATTTTACTGGGTGACTTTTACTCAAGTAGTATTTTACTGGGTGACTTACCAAGTAGTATTTTACTGGGTGACTTTACTCAAGTAGTATTTACTGGGTGACTTTTACTCAAGTAGTATTTACTGGGTGACTTTTACTCAAGTAGTATTTTTACTGGGTGACTTTTACTCAAGTAGTATTTTACTGGGTGACTTTTACTCAAGTAGTATTTTACTGGGTGACTTTTACTCAAGTAGTATTTTACTGGGTGACTTTTACTCAAGTAGTATTTTACTGGGTGACTTTTACTCAAGTAGTATTTTACTGGGTGACTTTTACTCAAGTAGTATTTTACTGGGTGACTTAAAGATTTACTTGAGTCGTTTTCTATGAAGGTATCTTTCCTTTTCCTCCAGTATGACAGTTTCCCACCATTGCTTGTTGTTCAGCAGCAGGACATAATGAAATACGTCACAACGCAGCAGAAGCATTTCAGATCTGCCTTTACAAAAACACAAAGATATTTATTATGCGTTGTATCTTCATTCCTGAAAGAAACAAAGATTTATGCGTTTAAGGCGACTCTTAAGTTTAATAGCCTGCTCTGGTCTGGACGGAAACAGTGCTCCGAATAGTTAACATTTCTGTGGTATTTTATGTGCTTTTAATGTCCTGACCGAGCAGAACTGCTACTGGTGCCATGGTGGTTGATAACAGCCTAAACCCAGCATGACATCATCAACAGGCCCAGCCATGAGGACCACTACCTCCTGATGAGATCAGCTGGAAGTGTGGGGTTAGGGTTAGACTGGGTTAGACTGGGTTAGGGTTAGACTGGGTTAGACTGGGTTAGGGTTAGACTGGGTTAGACTGGGTTAGGGTTAGACTGGGTTAGGGTTAGACTGGGTTAGACTGGGTCAGGGTTAGACTGGGTTAGACTGGGTTAGGGTTAGACTGGGTTAGAGTTAGACTGGGTCAGGGTTAGACTGGGTTAGACTGGGTCAGGGTTAGACTGGGTTAGACTGGGTTAGGGTTAGACTGGGTTAGACTGGGTTAGGGTTAGACTGGGTTAGAGTTAGACTGGGTCAGGGTTAGACTGGGTTAGACTGGGTCAGGGTTAGACTGGGTTAGACTGGGTCAGGGTTAGACTGGGTTAGACTGGGTTAGGGTTAGACTGGGTTAGAGTTAGACTGGGTCAGGGTTAGACTGGGTTAGACTGGGTCAGGGTTAGACTGGGTTAGACTGGGTCAGGGTTAGACTGGGTTAGACTGGGTCTGGGTTAGACTGGGTTAGACTGGGTCTGGGTTAGACTGGGTTAGACTGGGTCAGGGTTAGACTGGGTTAGAGTTAGACTGGGTCAGGGTTAGACTGGGTTAGACTGGGTCAGGGTTAGACTGGGTCAGGGTTAGACTGGGTCAGGGTTAGACTGGGTTAGGGTTAGACTGGGTTAGACTGGGTTAGGGTTAGACTGGGTTAGGGTTAGACTGGGTCAGGGTTAGACTGGGTTAGGGTTAGACTGGGTCAGGGTTAGACTGGGTCAGGGTTAGACTGGGTCAGGGTTGGTCAGGGTTAGACTGGGTTAGGGTTAGACTGGGTTAGACTGGGTCAGGGTTAGACTGGGTTAGGGTTAGACTGGGTTCGACTAGGTCAGGGTTAGACTGGGTTAGGGTTAGACTGGGTTCGACTAGGTCAGGGTTAGACTAGGTCAGGGTTAGACTAGGTCAGGGTTAGACTGGGTCAGGGTTAGACTGGGTCAGGGTTAGACTGGGTTCGACTAGGTCAGGGTTAGACTGGGTTAGGGTTAGACTGGGTTAGACTGGGTTAGGGTGAGACTGGGTCAGGGTTAGACTGTGTCCACAGACACACAGAGAACTCCCTAACCCTGTGTCCACAGACACACAGAGAACTCCCTAACCCTGTGTCCACAGACACACAGAGAACTCCTAACCCTGTGTCCACAGACACAGAGAACTCCCTAACCCTGTGTCCACAGACACACAGAGAACTCCCTAACCCTGTGTCCACAGACACACAGAGAACTCCCTAACCCTGTGTCCACAGACACACAGAGAACTCCCTAACCCTGTGTCCACAGACACACAGAGAACTCCCTTACCCTGTGTCCACAGACACACAGAGAACTCCCTAACCCTGTGTCCACAGACACACAGAGAACTCCCTAACCCTGTGTCCACAGACACACAGAGAACTCCCTAACCCTGTGTCCACAGACACACAGAGAACTCCCTAACCCCTGTGTCCACAGACACACAGAGAACTCCCAACCCTGTGTCCACAGACACACAGAGAACTCCCTAACCCTGTGTCCACAGACACACAGAGAACTCCCTAACCCTGTGTCCACAGACACAGAGAACTCCCTAACCCTGTGTCCACAGACACACAGAGAACTCTAACCCTGTGTCCACAGACACACAGAGAACTCCTAACCCTGTGTCCACAGACACAGAGAACTCCCTTACTCCTGTGTCCACAGACACACAGAGAACTCCCCTTACCCCTGTGTCCCACAGACACACAGAGAACTCCTTACCCTGTGTCCACAGACACACAGAGAACTCCCTAACCCTGTGTCCACAGACACACAAAGAACTCCTAACCCTGTGTCCACAGACACACAGAGAACCCCCTCACCCTGTGTCCACAGACACACAGAGAACTCCCTAACCCTGTGTCCACAGACACACAGAGAACTCCCTAACCCTGTGTCCACAGACACACAGAGAACTCCCTAACCCTGTGTCCACAGACACACAGAGAACTCCCTAACCCTGTGTCCACAGACACACAGAGAACTCCCTAACCCTGTGTCCACAGACACACAGAGAACTCCCCTAACCCTGTGTCCACAGACACACAGAGAACTCCCTAACCCTGTGTCCACAGACACACAGAGAACTCCTAACCCTGTGTCCACAGACACACAGAGAACTCCCTAACCCTGTGTCCACAGACACACAGAGAACTCCCTAACCCTGTGTCCACAGACACACAGAGAACTCCCTAACCCTGTGTCCACAGACACACAGAGAACTCCCTTACCTTGTGTCCACAGACACACAGAGAACTCCCTAACCCTGTGTCCACAGACACACAGAGAACTCCCTAACCCTGTGTCCACAGACACACAGAGAACCCCCTAACCCTGTGTGGAGAGTGGGAGGAATGATGGCTGTAGGAGGAGGGGTGGAGAGTGAGGGAATGATGACTGTAGGAGGAGGGGTGGAGAGTGGGAGGAATGAGGAGGGATGGAGAGTGGGAGGAATGATGACTGTAGGAGGAGGGGTGGAGAGTGGGAGGAATGAGGAGGGATGGAGGGATGGAGAGTGGGAGGAATGAGGAGGGATAGAGGGATGGAGAGTGGGAGGGATGAGGAGAGATGGTGGGAGGGATGAGGAGGGATGGAGAGTGGGAGGAATGATGACTGTAGGAGGAGGGGTGGAGAGTGGGAGGAATGAGGAGGGATGGAGAGTGGGAGGGATGGAGAGTGGGAGGGATGGAGGGATGGAGAGTGGGAGGAATGAGGAGGGATGGAGAGTGGGAGGAATGAGGAGGGATAGAGGGATGGAGGTATGGAGAGTGGGAGGAATGAGGAGGGAAGGAGGGATGGAGAGTGGGAGGGATGAGGAGAGATGGAGAGTGGGAGGGATGAGGAGGGATGGAGAGTGGGAGGGATAGAGAATGGGAGGAATGATGAGGGATGGAGAGTGGGAGGGATGATGAGGGATGGAGAGTGGGAGGGATGAGTACCAGCTACAGTACCCGATCAGACATAATCTCATAATCACTTTTGCCCTGGTTTATATCATCCTTCTGGCAACTATGAGGAGATATTTCCTGTTGTACTGACTTCCTGTTCCGTGGCTCAGAGACGAGTAATATTCATCAATTATAATAGAAGAGTAATATTCATCAATTATAATAGAAGAGTAATATTCATCAATTATAATAGAAGAGTAATATTCATCAATTATAATAGAAGAGTAATATTCATCAATTATAATAGAAGAGTAATATTCATCAATTATAATAGAAGAGTAATATTCATCAATTATAATAGACAAGTAATATTCAACAATTATAATAGACAAGTAATATTCATCAATTATAATAGACAAGTAATATTCAACAATTGTACACAACTGAAATGTGACTTGTGCTTTATCCCCTCTGAAATACACCTAGTGTACACAGACAGGTTGGAGCAGGGCACTGCCATACTACCTTGTTGAGAGGGGTTAGGTGCCTTGCTCAAGGGCACACCGGCAGGCAATACGCACTATACACACACATACACATGGATTTAGTACTGTAGATATGTCGTAGTAGTGGAGTAGGGGCCTGAGGGCACACAGTGTGTTGTAGATATGTGGTGGAGTAGGGGCCTGAGGGCACACAGTGTGTTGTAGATATGTGGTAGTGGTGGAGTAGGGGCCTGAGGACACACAGTGTGTTGTAGATATGTGGTAGTGGTGGAGTAGGGGCCTGAGGGCACACAGTGTGTTGTAGATATGTGGTAGTGGTGGAGTAGGGGCCTGAGGGCACAGTGTGTTGATAGATATGTGGTAGTGGAGGAGTAGGGGCCTGAGGCACACAGTGTGTTGTAGATATGTGGTAGTGGTGGGAGTAGGGCCTGAGGGGACACAGTGTGTTGTAGATATGTGTAGTGGTGGAGTAGGGGCCTGAGGGCACAGTGTGTTGTAGATATGTGGTAGTGGTGGAGTAGGGGGCCTGAGGGGACACAGTGTGTTGTAGATATGTGGTAGTGGAGGAGTAGGGGCCTGAGGGCACAGTGTGTTGTAGATATGTGGCAGTGGTGAGTAGGGCCTGAGGGACACAGTGTGTTGTAGATATGTGGTAGTGGTGGAGTAGGGGCCTGAGGGGCACACCGTGTGTTGTAGATATGTGGTAGTGGTGGAGTAGGGGCCTGAGGGGACACAGTGTGTAGATATGTGGTAGTGGTGGAGTAGGGCCTGAGGGGAACACAGTGTGTTGTAGATATGTGGTAGTGGTGGAGTAGGGGCCTGAGGGCACACAGTGTGTTGTAGATATGTGGTAGTGGTGGGTAGGGGCCTGAGGGGACACAGTGTGTTGTAGATATGTGGTAGTGGTGGGAGTAGGGGGCCTGAGGGGACACAGTGTGTTGTAGATATGTGGTAGTGGTGGAGTAGGGGCCTGAGGGCACACAGTGTGTTGTAGATATGTGGTGGAGTAGGGGGCCTGAGGGGACACAGTGTGTTGTGAAATCTGTGAATGTATTGTAATGTTAAAAAAATGGTATAAAACTGCCTTAATGCCTTGGCAGCATGTAATGGGGATCCATAATAAATACATTCTAGGTTTTGAAACCAGCAACCCTCTAGTTTGCCACCTCACTTCCCAACAGAGTTTTTTCCCCGTCAGACTGGATTCAAACTGGCAACCTCCGGTTGCTGGTTCGCTTCTGTAACAGCTAGGCTGCCCCTTAAACCAAACCCACATGCTCCTCTCAGGCTCAACACCATCACTTATGAACTCTTGGAATTAATATGCCTTAACTACATGATTTGTTATGTTCATTTTTTGCTAATGAATTCAACTGAGTGTCTCTCTGGCAATATGGCTAATGAACTGTTAACAGAACAGGGACATCCCCTCCCCAGGCTCAGAGTGCTCTGGGGTGAAGGGTTGTCTTCCCCATCACACATACGGTACATAGTCTGTGGCCCATGGAGACCGTACTGTATGTTTCACTGTAAAACTGATTAAACCCTTTCATCTCCTAAAAGCTGTCTCTGACCCTGTAGTGACGATCCTGAATCTCTAATCAAGTATAAACACCGATTAAAATTTGGAGATTGGCCAGATAATCTCTTACATTCAGCATTTGTTGATTTTCATCTGTGGATTAACAGTCCAAATAGAGATACTGTTAAAGATATTACCTGTCATAATAACAGAGATCATATTAAAGATATTATCTGTCATAATAACAGATCAGAGATATTATCTGTCATAATAACAGATCAGAGATATTATCTGTCATAATAACAGATCAGAGATATTATCTGTCATAATAACAGATCAGAGATATTATCTGTCATAATAACAGATCAGAGATATTATCAGTCATAATAACAGAGATCATATTAAAGATATTATCTGTCATAATAACAGATCAGAGATATTATCTGTCATAATAACAGCTCAGAGATATTATCTGTCATAATAACAGATCAGAGATATTATCTGTCATAATAACAGATCAGAGATATTATCTGTCATAATAACAGCTCAGAGATATTATCTGTCATAATAACAGCTCAGAGATATTATCTGTCATAATAACAGCTCAGAGATATTATCTGTCATAATAACAGATCAGAGATATTATCTGTCATAATAACAGATCAGAGATATTATCTGTCATAATAACAGCTCAGAGATATTATCTGTCATAATAACAGATCAGAGATATTATCTGTCATAATAACAGATCAGAGATATTATCTGTCATAATAACAGCTCAGAGATATTATCTGTCATAATAACAGCTCAGAGATATTATCTGTCATAATAACAGATCAGAGATATTATCTGTCATAATAACAGCTCAGAGATATTATCTGTCATAATAACAGAGATCATATTAAAGATATTATCTGTCATAATAACAGATCAGAGATATTATCTGTCATAATAACAGAGATCATATTAAAGATATTATCTGTCATAATAACAGATCAGAGATATTATCTGTCATAATAACAGAGATCATATTAAAGATATTATCTGTCATAATAACAGCTCAGAGACATTGGGGGGATGCACTCCCTCTCCCCCTCCTCTCGCTCCCCCTCTTCTCCTCTCCTCCTCCACTCCCTCCTCTCCCCCCTCCTCCACATTTCCCCCTCCTCCACCTCTCCTCCTCTTCCTCCTCCTCCCCTCCCTCTCCTCCTCCTCTTCTCTACCTCTCCCCCACCTCCTCCTCTCCATCTTGGATTGGGGAAGCCCTCCCCATGGGACACACTTTCATTAGCACATTTCCAATCAGCTGCTTCCTCCATCATTCATTCATACCTCCTCTCTCTCATCTCTCCCTTCTCCCCTCTCCTTTCTCCTTTCCCTCCCTCCCTCCCCCCTCCCTCCCTCCCTCCCTCCTCCCCTCCTCCCTCCCTCCCTCCTCTCCATCCATCCTCTCTATCCATCTCTCTATCCCTCCCCCTCCATCGCCCCACTGAGAACCCCGGGACCTCTGGCCGCCCCCCCGCCCCCTCAGCAGCCCCGCCTCCCCAGTTTAATCCCTCCCTGTTACTTGCCGATTCCTCCTCATTCCGCCTGTTCTGCTCATCAGCATCAAGGGAGATTGTCCTCCAATCCCTGAATGTGTCTCAATCCTGTCATGCAGAACATCCTGTGTTGTTGTTCTGTCCTCCAATCCTCTGAATGTGTCTCTGGTCTTGTCATGGGCAGAACATCCTGTGCTGTTGTTCTGTCCTCCAATCCCTGAATGTGTCTCTGGGTCTTGTCATGGGCAGAACATCAAGATCCTGTGTTGTTGTTCTGTCCTCCTCCTCCAGCTCTCTGCGTTGAATATACGTCTCAATGCTTCATGTAGTGCCATAGGGCTACAGTGTGGTCGTCAGGGAGAGGCATTAGTATGCTGGTATGGTGGTTAGTCTGTGCGATGAGACTGTGTTGTTTGGCCCTACCAACGTAATGGTAATGCCCAGCCATCCTAAAGACCTGAACAGCTGCTAGTAAAATAACTGTTTTCATTTTGTGAATGATTAACCTCCCTAACCCTCCACCGCTGGGAGAAACAAATTACAAATCAAAGTCAGGAGCCAAAAGAATGTAATCATCCCTGAACCGGGCTTGGCTCTGCCACCACGGTGATCTACCACAGCTCTGGGTTTGGCTCTGCCACCACGGTGATCTACCACAGCTCTTGGCTCTGCCACCACGGTGACCTACCTTAGCTCTGGGTTTGGCTCTGCCACCACGGTGACCTACATTAGCTCTGGGTTTGGCTCTGCCACCACGATGCTCTACCACAGCTCTGGGTTTGGCTCTGCCACCACGGTGCTCTACCACAGCTCTGGGTTTGGCTCTGCCACCACGGTGATCTACCACAGCTCTGGGTTTGGCTCTGCCACCACGATGCTCTACCACAGCTCTGGGTTTGGCTCTGCCACCACGATGCTCTACCACAGCTCTTGGCTCTGCCACCATGGTG
>NW_027037060.1:0-17200 GCF_034236695.1 Oncorhynchus nerka
GTAACAGGGTTGACTTTAACAGGGTTGACAGTAACAGGGTTGACGGTAACAGGGTTGACGGTAACAGGGTTGACAGTAACAGGGTTGACGGTAACAGGGTTGACTGTAACAGGGTTGACAGTAACAGGGTTGACGGTGACGGTAACAGGGTTGACGGTAACAGGGTTGACGGTAACAGGGTTGACAGTAACAGGGTTGACGGTAACAGGGTTGACGGTAACAGGGTTGACTGTAACAGGGTTGACAGTAACAGGGTTGACGGTGACGGTAACAGGGTTAACGGTAACAGGGTTGACGGTAACAGGGTTGACGGTTACAGGGTTGACGGTAACAGGGTTGACGGTAACAGGGTTGACAGTAACAGGGTTGACCGTAACAGGGTTGACGGTAACAGGGTTGACGGTAACAGGGTTGACAGTAACAGGGTTGACGGTAACAGGGTTGACGGTAACAGGGTTGACCGTAACAGGGTTGACGGTAACAGGGTTGACTTTAACAGGGTTGACCGTAACAGGGTTGACGGTAACAGGGTTGACTGTAACAGGGTTGACAGTAACAGGGTTGACGGTGACGCTAACAGGGTTGACGGTAACAGGGTTGACGGTAACAGGGTTGACTGTAACAGGGTTGACAGTAACAGGGTTGACGGTAACGGTAACAGGGTTGACGGTACCAGGGTTGACGGTAACAGGGTTGACAGTAACAGGGTTGACTGTAACAGGGTTGACAGTAACAGGGTTGACCAAAACAGGGTTGACAGTAACAGGGTTGACAGCAACAGGGTTGACAGTACCAGGGTTGACAGTAACAGGGTTGGCGGTAACATGGTTGACAGTAACAGGGTTGACAGTAACAGGGTTGACAGCAACAGGGTTGGCGGTAACAGGGTTGACAGTAACAGGGTTGACAGTAACATGGTTGACAGTAACAGGTTTGGCAGTAACAGGGTTGACGGTAACAGGGTTGACAGTAACAGGGTTGACTGTAACAGGGTTGACAGTAACAGGGTTGACCAAAACAGGGTTGACAGTAACAGGGTTGACAGTAACAGGGTTGACAGTAACAGGGTTGACGGTAACAGGGTTGACTGTAACATGGTTGACAGTAACAGGGTTGACGGTGAGGGTAACAGGGTTGACGGTAACAGGGTTGACAGTAACAGTGTTGGCGGTAACATGGTTGACAGTAACAGGGTTGACTGTAACAGGGTTGACGGTAACAGGGTTGACGGTAACAGGGTTGACGGTAACAGAGTTGACAGTAACAGGGTTGTCGGTAACAGGGTTGACGGTAACAGGGTTGACGATAACAGGGTTGACGGTAACAGGGTTGACTTTAACAGGGTTGACTTTAACAGGGTTGACAGTAACAGGGTTGACGGTAACAGGGTTGACGGTAACAGGGTTGACAGTAACAGGGTTGACGGTAACAGGGTTGACTGTAACAGGGTTGACAGTAACAGGGTTGACGGTGACGGTAACAGGGTTGACGGTAACAGGGTTGACAGTAACAGGGTTGACGGTAACAGGGTTGACGGTATCAGGGTTGACTGTAACAGGGTTGACAGTAACAGGGTTGACGGTGACGGTAACAGGGTTAACGGTAACAGGGTTGACGGTAACAGGGTTGACGGTAACAGGGTTGACGGTAACAGGGTTGACCGTAACAGGGTTGACGGTAACAGGGTTGACGGTAACAGGGTTGACGGTAACAGGGTTGACGGTAACAGGGTTGACCGTAACAGGGTTGACGGTAACAGGGTTGACTTTAACAGGGTTGACCGTAACAGGGTTGACGGTAACAGGGTTGACTGTAACAGGGTTGACAGTAACAGGGTTGACGGTGACGCTAACAGGGTTGACGGTAACAGGGTTGACGGTAACAGGGTTGACTGTAACATGGTTGACAGTAACAGGGTTGACGGTGAGGGTAACAGGGTTGACACTAACAGGGTTGACAGTAACAGGGTTGGCGGTAACATGGTTGACAGTAACAGGGTTGACTGTAACAGGGTTGACGGTAACAGGGTTGACGGTAACAGGGTTGACGGTAACAGAGTTGACAGTAACAGGGTTGTCGGTAACAGGGTTGACGGTAACAGGGTTGACTGTAACAGGGTTGACGGTAACAGGGTTGACGATAACAGGGTTGACGGTAACAGAGTTGACAGTAACAGGGTTGTCGGTAACAGGGTTGACGGTAACAGGGTTGACGGTAACAGGGTTGACGGTAACAGGGTTGACTTTAACAGGGTTGACAGTAACAGGGTTGACGGTAACAGGGTTGACGGTAACAGGGTTGACAGTAACAGGGTTGACGGTAACAGGGTTGACTGTAACAGGGTTGACAGTAACAGGGTTGACGGTGACGGTAACAGGGTTGACGGTAACAGGGTTGACAGTAACAGGGTTGACGGTAACAGGGTTGACGGTAACAGGGTTGACAGTAACAGGGTTGACGGTGACGGTAACAGGGTTAACGGTAACAGGGTTGACGGTAACAGGGTTGACGGTAACAGGGTTGACAGTAACAGGGTTGACGGTAACAGGGTTGACGGTAACAGGGTTGACCGTAACAGGGTTGACGGTAACAGGGTTGACTTTAACAGGGTTGACCGTAACAGGGTTGACGGTAACAGGGTTGACTGTAACAGGGTTGACAGTAACAGGGTTGACGGTGACGCTAACAGGGTTGACGGTAACAGGGTTGACGGTAACAGGGTTGACTGTAACAGGGTTGACAGTAACAGGGTTGACGGTAACGGTAACAGGGTTGACGGTACCAGGGTTGACGGTAACAGGGTTGACAGTAACAGGGTTGACTGTAACAGGGTTGACAGTAACAGGGTTGACCAAAACAGGGTTGACAGTAACAGGGTTGACAGTAACAGGGTTGACAGTACCAGGGTTGACAGTAACAGGGTTGGCGGTAACATGGTTGACAGTAACAGGGTTGACAGTAACAGGGTTGACAGCAACAGGGTTGGCGGTAACAGGGTTGACAGTAACAGGGTTGACAGTAACATGGTTGACAGTAACAGGGTTGGCAGTAACAGGGTTGACGGTAACAGGGTTGATAGTAACAGGGTTGACTGTAACAGGGTTGACAGTAACAGGGTTGACCAAAACAGGGTTGACAGTAACAGGGTTGACAGTAACAGGGTTGACAGTAACAGGGTTGACGGTAACAGGGTTGACTGTAACATGGTTGACAGTAACAGGGTTGACGGTGAGGGTAACAGGGTTTACGGTAACAGGGTTGACAGTAACAGTGTTGGCGGTAACATGGTTGACAGTAACAGGGTTGACTGTAACAGGGTTGACGGTAACAGGGTTGACGGTAACAGGGTTGACGGTAACAGAGTTGACAGTAACAGGGTTGTCGGTAACAGGGTTGACGGTAACAGGGTTGACTTTAACAGGGTTGACAGTAACAGGGTTGACGGTAACAGGGTTGACTGTAACAGGGTTGACAGTAACAGGGTTGACGGTGACGGTAACTGGGTTGACGGTAACAGGGTTGACAGCAACAGGGTTGACGGTAACAGGGTTAGCGGTATCAGGGTTGACTGTAACAGGGTTGACAGTAACAGGGTTGACAGTGACAGTAACAGGGTTTGTTAACAAGGTTAGCAGTAACAAGGTTGTAGTAACAAGGTTAGCCATTAACAAGGTTGACAATGCTGGGGTTGGCCGTAACAGGGTTAACCAGTAACAAGGTTAGCGGTAACAAGGTTGACAATAACAGGGTTGGCGTGGCACAGGGTTAGCTGATAACAGGAGTTGGCTGTGCTAGGGTTAGCCCGGTAGCTGGGGTTAGCGGTAACAGGGTTGGCCGTAACAGGGTTAGCGGTAACAGGTTGACTGTAACAGGGTTGACAGTAACAGGGTTGTATTGCTGGGGTTGATGTAACAGGGTTGGTAACAGGGTTGGCGGTGGCATGCTGGGGTTGATGGCACAGGGTTCGGTAACAGGTTGACAATAACAGGTTGGCTATGCATAGGGTTGACATTAGGGTTGACCAAAACAGGGTTGACAGTAACAGGGTTGACAGCAACAGGGTTGACAGTAACAGGGTTGGCGGTAACATGGTTGACTGTAACAGGGTTGACAGTAACAGGGTTGGCGGTAATGGTAACAGGGTTAACGGTAACACGGTTTGAGAGTTGAGGTAACAGGGTTGACGGTAACAGGGTTGACGGTAACAGGGTTGGCGGTAGCAGGGTTGACCGTAACAGGGTTGGCGGTAACAGGGTTGACGGTAACAGGGTTGACAGTAACAGGGTTGGCGGTGACGGTAACAGGGTTGACGATAACAGGGTTGACCGTAACAGGGTTAACCGTAACAGGGTTACGGTGATAACAGGGTTACGGTAACAGGGTTAATAGTAACATGGTTGACAATAACAGGGTTGACTGTAACAGGGTTGACCCGTAACAAGGTTGTACCGTAACAGGGTTAGCTGTAACAGGGTTAGCGGTAACAGGGTTATGATAACGGTGACGTTAACAGGGTTGGCGGTAACAGGGTTAACGGTCACAGGGTTGACGGTATAACAGGGTTGGCGGTAACATGGTTGACAGTAACAGGGTTGACTGTAACAGGGTTGACAGTAACAGGGTTGACAGTAACAGGGTTGACTGTAACAGGGTTGACCATGTAACAGGGTTGGCCGGTAACAGGGTTGTGATAACAGGGTTGACAATAACAGGGTTGACAATGTAACAGGGTTGGCGGTGGCGGTAACAGGGTTAGCGTAACAGCTGGGGTTAGCGGTAACAGGGTTGATAGTAACAGGGTTAAGCTTGTGCTATAGTTGGAGTAACAGGGTTGACTGTAACAGGGTTAGCTAACAGGGTTGAGTAACAGGGTTGACAGTAACAGGGTTGCGGTAACAGGGTTGGCCCGGTAACGGTAACAGGGACCAACGGTAACAGGGATTGCGGTCACAGGGTTGACGGTCACAGGGTTGACGGTAACAGGGTTGACGGTATAACAGGGTTGGCGGTATAACAGGGTTGGCGGTAACATGGTTGACAGTAACAGGGTTGACTGTAACAGGGTTGACAGTAACAGGGTAGACAGTAACAGGGTTGACTGTAACAGGGTTGACAGTATTTCAGGGTTGGCGGTAACATGGACGATGGTAACAGGGTTGACAGTGCTAGGGTTGACAGTAACAGGGTTGCCATTTTTCAGGGTTGTATGATAACAGGGTTGACTGTAACAGGGTTGACTTGGCAACAGGGTTGACCGTAACAGGGTTGACCATCTTAAATCAGCCATAAATTGTCTTGTGACAGGGAGTGAAGCTGTTGTGTACAACAGGGAGGGGAACAGGGGGTTAAGTGGGTTAAATCTTCCCTAATGTCAAGAGGGTGCACGGAGGACATGTCAACATGAATGTTGGGGTTAAATCTTCCTAGATGTCACAGAGGGGTGCAGGGAGGGTACATGTCAACATGCTGAATGTTGGGGTTAAATCTTCCTGGATGTCACAGAGGGTGCAGGGAGGTACATGTCAACATGCTGAATGTTGGGGTTAAGTGTTTAAAATCTTCCTAGATGTCACAGAGGGTGCAGGGAGGTACATGTCAACATGCTGAATGTTGGGGTTAAATCTTCTAGATGTCACAGAGGGTGCAGGGAGGAACATGTCAACATGCTGAATGTTGGGGTTAAGTGTTTTAAAATCTTCCTAGATGTCACAGAGGGTGCAGGAGGTACATGTCAACATGCTGAATGTTGGGGTTAAGTGTTTTAAATCTTCCTAGATGTCACAGAGGGTGCAGGGAGGAACATGTCAACATGCTGAATGTTGGGGTTAAATCTTCCTAGATGTCACAGAGGGTGCAGGAGGTACATGTCAACATGCTGAATGTTGGGTTAAATCTTCCTAGATGTCACAGAGGGTGCACGGAGGTACATGTCAACATGCTGAATGTTGGGGTTAAATCTTCCTAGATGTCACAGAGGGTGCAGGGAGGTACATGTCAACATGCTGAATGTTGGGGTTAAATCTTCCTAGATGTCACAGAGGGTGCAGGAGGTACATGTCAACATGCTGAATGTTGGGGTTAAATCTTCCTAGATGTCACAGGGTGCAGGGAGGTACATGTCAACATGCTGAATGTTGGGGTGTTTAAATCTTCCTAGATGTCACAGAGGGTGCACGGAGGTACATGTCAACATGCTGAATGTTGGGGTTGTGGGTTAAATCTTCCTAGATGTCACAGAGGGTGCACGGCAGGTACATGTCAACATGCTGAATGTTGGGGTTAAGTGGGTTTTAAAATCTTCCTAGATGTCACAGAGGGTGCAGGGAGGTACATGTCAACATGCTGAATGTTGGGTTAAATCTTCCTAGATGTCACAGAGGGTGCACGAGGTACATGTCAACATGCTGAATGTTGGGGTTAAATCTTCCTAGATGTCACAGGGGTGCAGGGAGGGGTACATGTCAACACATGCTGGAATGTTTGGGGTTAAATCTTCCTAGATGTCACAGAGGGTGGGGAGGTACATGTCAACATGCTGAATGTTGGGGAGTTAAATCTTCCTAGATGTCACAGAGGGTGCAGGGAGGTACATGTCAACATGCTGAATGTTGGGGTTAAATCTTCCTAGATGTCACAGAGGTGCAGGGGAGGTACATGTCAACATGCTGAATGTTGGGGTTAAATCTTCCTAGATGTCACAGAGGGTGCACGGAGGTACATGTCAACATGCTGAATGTTGGGGTTAAATCTTCCTAGATGTCACAGAGGGTGCAGGGAGGTACATGTCAACATGCTGAATGTTGGGGTTAAATCTTCCTAGATGTCACAGAGGGTGCACGGAGGTACATGTCAACATGCTGAATGTTGGGGTTAAATCTTCCTAGATGTCACAGAGGGTGCAGGGAGGTACATGTCAACATGCTGAATGTTGGGGTTAAATCTTCCTAGATGTCACAGAGGGTGCAGGGAGGTACATGTCAACATGCTGAATGTTGGGGTTAAATCTTCCTAGATGTCACAGAGGGTGCACGGAGGTACATGTCAACATGCTGAATGTTGGGGTTAAGTGTTTTAAAATCTTCCTAGATGTCACAGAGGGTGCACGGAGGTACATGTCAACATGCTGAATGTTGGGGTTAAGTGGGTTAAATCTTCCTAGATGTCACAGAGGGTGCACGGAGGTACATGTCAACATGCTGAATGTTGGGGTTAAGTGGGTTAAATCTTCCTAGATGTCACAGAGGGTGCAGGGAGGTACATGTCAACATGCTGAATGTTGGGGTTAAATCTTCCTAGATGTCACAGAGGGTGCACGGAGGTACATGTCAACATGCTGAATGTTGGAGTTAAATCTTCCTAGATGTCACAGAGGGTGCAGGGAGGTACATGTCAACATGCTGAATGTTGGGTTAAATCTTCCTAGATGTCACAGAGGGTGCAGGGGGAGGGTACATGTCAACATGCTGAATGTTGGGGTTAAATCTTCCTAGATGTCACAGAGGGTGCACGGAGGTACATGTCAACATGCTGAATGTTGGGGTTAAATCTTCCTAGATGTCACAGAGGGTGCAGGGAGGTACATGTCAACATGCTGAATGTTGGGGTTAAATCTTCCTAGATGTCACAGAGGGTGCAGGGAGGTACATGTCAACATGCTGAATGTTGGGTGTTAAATCTTCCTAGATGTCACAGAGGGTGCACGGAGGAACATGTCAACATGCTGAAATGTTGGGGTTAAATCTTCCTAGATGTCACATGCTGAGAGGGTGCAGGGTGCACGGAGGTACATGTCAACATGCTGAATGTTGGGGTTAAATCTTCCTAGATGTCACAGAGGGTGCAGGAGGTACATGTCAACATGCTGAATGTTGGGGTTAAATCTTCTAGATGTCACAGAGGGTGTTTAAATCTTCCTAGATGTCACAGAGGGTGCACGGAGGTACATGTCAACATGCTGAATGTTGGGGTTAAGTGTTTTAAAATCTTCCTAGATGTCACAGAGGGTGCACGGAGGTACATGTCAACATGCTGAATGTTGGGGTTAAGTGGGTTAAATCTTCCTAGATGTCACAGAGGGTGCACGGAGGTACATGTCAACATGCTGAATGTTGGGGTTAAGTGGGTTAAATCTTCCTAGATGTCACAGAGGGTGCAGGGAGGTACATGTCAACATGCTGAATGTTGGGGTTAAATCTTCCTAGATGTCACAGAGGGTGCAGGGAGGTACATGTCAACATGCTGAATGTTGGGGTTAAATCTTCCTAGATGTCACAGAGGGTGCAGGGAGGTACATGTCAACATGCTGAATGTTGGGGTTAAATCTTCCTAGATGTCACAGGGTGAGAGGGTCAACATGCACTAGATGAGGTACATGTCAACATGCTGAATGTTGGGGTTAAATCTTCTAGATGTCACAGAGGGTGCAGGGAGGTACATGTCAACATGCTGGGAATGTTGGGGTTAAATCTTCCTAGATGTCACAGAGGGTGCAGGAGGGTACATGTCAACATGCTGAATGTTAGTTAAATCTTCTAGATGTCACAGAGGGTGCAGGGAGGTACATGTCAACATGCTGAATGTTGGGGTTAAATCTTCCTAGATGTCACAGAGGGTGCAGGGAGGTACATGTCAACATGCTGAATGTTGGGGTTAAATCTTCCTAGATGTCACAGAGGGTGCAGGGAGGTACATGTCAACATGCTGAATGTTGGGGTTAAATCTTCTAGATGTCACAGAGGGTGCAGGGAGGTACATGTCAACATGCTGAATGTTGGGGTTAAATCTTCCTAGATGTCACAGAGGGTGCAGGGAGGAACATGTCAACATGCTGAATGTTGGGGTTAAATCTTCCTAGATGTCACAGAGGGTGCAGAGGAGGTACATGTCAACATGCTGAATGTTGGGGTTAAATCTTCCTAGATGTCACAGAGGGTGCAGGGGGAGGAACATGTCAACATGCTGAATGTTGGGGTTAAATCTTCCTAGATGTCACAGAGGGTGCAGGGAGGTACATGTCAACATGCTGAATGTTGGGGTTAAATCTTCCTAGATGTCACAGAGGGTGCAGGGAGGAACATGTCAACATGCTGAATGTTGGGGTTAAATCTTCCTAGATGTCACAGAGGGTGCAGGGAGGTACATGTCAACATGCTGAATGTTGGGGTTAAATCTTCCTAGATGTCACAGAGGGTGCAGGGAGGTACATGTCAACATGCTGAATGTTGTCACTGTAGCAAGTATTTATTTATATTTAGAATCCAATTGATTGAATTCTCCAAGTGGTCTATATTAAAAGGCACTTCATTTCATCTAACAGGCTTTTCAAATTCAATATTGGTGCACGAGTTCTACTTAAAATGTTCAATATCATTCCTCTCGAGGATTTCAAGTGGCGGTCTTGGACACTGGTTGATCCGGGCTGTATCACAACCGGCTATGATCGGAGTTCCATAGGGAGGTGCACACTTGACCCAGCGCCGTCCGGGTTAGGAGTGAGTTTACCGGGGTAGCCGTCATTATAGAATAAGAATTTGTTCTTCACTGACTTGCCTAGTTCAATAAAGTAAAAAAATATATATAGAGAAAGGGATGCAAATACACCCATTGGTTCTACTCCTTTGTAAACATGATTACCCAGCTCCCCCTCAGCCAATCGTAGTGTTTTAAACCTACCATAGTGAAAATAATGGATCACATTACACTGTTAAGAATCAACACCCTTCACTGTCCTCAGAGGCTTTTTAATTAACTTTATCAGACTGCAGCACTTGAGTTGGAAAGACAAGTGGAAGTTTAACCAGCGACTCTAAAAGTGTATGTGTGCGTATAGGTGTGTGTGTGTGTTCATCTTCTTCTCTCTTCTGTAATCTGCAGGAAATGGAGCCTGATGAATACGTGAATGAATTATAATTCCTAAATTAAACATTCTTCTGTAGTGTGGGTCCTAGTAAGGGCTTCCGAGTGGCACAGCGGTCTAAGGCACTGTATCTCAGTGCTAGTGGTGACACTACAGACCCTGGTTCGATTCAGGCTGTATCACAACTGGCTGTGATCGGGAGTCCCATAGAGCGCACAATTGGCTCATCGTCGTTAGGGTTTGGTCGGTGTAGGGCCGCCATTGTACATAAAGGTTAAATCCAATATAAATGTAAGCAGCAGTGGGAGGAGGCTGCTCTGTTCTAGCTGTTTGGTACAAATACAGGAGAATATTCATGCTAATTCCCCCTACCATCAGCTGTACCTCCAGCTACTGTAGGAGGTTATACAGAACACCTCCTGAACTAAGACAACATATCTACATCGCAACTATCATTTTATTTCCTTTCTCTCTATTCTATTCTTTCTTTCTTTCTATCCATCATCTCCTCCCTCTCTCCTCTCTCATCTCCACTTCTCCCTCATCTCCTCCTTCGTCTGTGTGTGTGTGTGTGTGTGTGTGTGTGTGAGAGAGAGAGATAGATAGAAGGGGAAGGAGGGTAGGAGAGGGGGGGGGTGAGATGGTTAGCCATCTCAACCATAAAGAACCAAATCAAATGTTATTTGTCACATGCTTTGTAAAACAACAGGCGTAGACAGTCAAATACTTATTTATTTTAAAAATACAGGTAATATAGAAATAATACTTGAGGTAGATATGTACCTAGTTCAGACTCCATAGATATGTACATAGTTCAGACTCTTGGTAGATATGTACCTAGTTCAGACTCCATGGTAGATATGTACATAGTTCAGACTCCTTGGTAGATATGTACATAGTTCAGACTCCATGGTAGATATGTACATAGTTCAGACTCCATGGTAGATATGTACATAGTTCAGACTCCTTGGTAGATATGTACATAGTTCAGACTCCTTGGTAGATATGTACATAGTTCAGACTCCTTGGTAGATATGTACATAGTTCAGACTCCTTGGTAGATATGTACATAGTTCAGACTCCTTGGTAGATATGTACCTAGTTCAGACTCCTTGGTAGATATGTACATAGTTCAGACTCCTTGGTAGATATGTACCTAGTTCAGACTCCTTGGTAGATATGTACATAGTTCAGACTCCATGGTAGATATGTACCTAGTTCAGACTCCTTGGTAGATATGTACATAGTTCAGACTCCTTGGTAGATATGTACCTAGTTCAGACTCCTTGGTAGATATGTACATAGTTCAGACTCCTTGTTAGATATGTACCTAGTTCAGACTCCTTGGTAGATATGTACATAGTTCAGACTCCATGGTAGATATGTACATAGTTCAGACTCCATGGTAGATATGTACATAGTTCAGACTCCTTGGTAGATATGTACATAGTTCAGACTCCATGGTAGATATGTACATAGTTCAGACTCCATGGTAGATATGTACATAGTTCAGACTCCTTGGTAGATATGTACATAGTTCAGACTCCTTGGTAGATATGTACATAGTTCAGACTCCATGGTAGATATGTACATAGTTCAGACTCCATGGTAGATATGTACATAGTTCAGACTCCTTTGGTAGATATGTACATAGTTCAGACTCCTTGGTAGATATGTACATAGTTCAGACTCCAAGGTAGATATGTACATAGTTCAGACTCCTTGGTAGATATGTACATAGTTCAGACTCCTTGGTAGATATGTACATAGTTCAGACTCCTTGGTAGATATGTACATAGTTCAGACTCCATGGTAGATATGTACATAGTTCAGACTCCATGGTAGATATGTACATAGTTCAGACTCTTGGTAGATATGTACATAGTTCAGACTCCATGGTAGATGTGTACATAGTTCAGACTCCATGGTAGATATGTACATAGTTCAGACTCCATGGTAGATATGTACATAGTTCAGACTCCTTGGTAGATATGTACATAGTTCAGACTCCATGGTAGATATGTACATAGTTCAGACTCCTTGGTAGATATGTACCTAGTTCAGACTCCTTGGTAGATATGTACATAGTTCAGACTCCTTGGTAGATATGTACATAGTTCAGACTCCATGGTAGATATGTACATAGTTCAGACTCCTTGGTAGATATGTACATAGTTCAGACTCCTTGGTAGATATGACATAGTTCAGACTCCATGGTAGATATGTACATAGTTCAGACTCCTTGGTAGATATGTACATAGTTCAGACTCCATGGTAGATATGTACATAGTTCAGACTCCTTGGTAGATATGTACCTAGTTCAGCTTGGTAGATATGTATAGTTCAGACTCCTTATTGCAGATATGTACTAGTTCAGACTCCTTGGTAGATATGTACATAGTTCAGACTCTGGTAGATATGTACTAGTTCAGACTCCTTGGTAGATATGTACATAGTTCAGACTCCATGGTAGATATGTACATAGTTCAGACTCCTTGGTAGATATGTACATAGTTCAGACTAGTAGATATGTACCTAGTTCAGACTCCTTGGTAGATATGTACATAGTTCAACTCCTTGTTAGATATGTACCTAGTTCAGACTCCTTGGTAGATATGTACATAGTTCAGACTCCATGGTAGATATGTACATAGTTCAGACTCCATGGTAGATATGTACATAGTTCAGACCTCTAGTAGATATGTACATAGTTCAGACTCCATAATTTAGATATGTACATAGTTCAGACTCACATGGTAGATATGTACATAGTTCAGACTCCTTGGTAGATATTTGCAGTTCAGACTCCATGGTAGATATGTACATAGTTCGAACTCCTTGGTAGATATGTACATAGTTCAGACTCCTTAGTAGATATGTACATAGTTCAGACTCCATGGTAGATATCTTTTATAGTTCAGACTCATGGTAGATATGTACATAGTTCAGACTCCATGGTAGATATATTTTATAGTTCAGACTCCTTGGTAGATATGTACATAGTTCAGACTCCATGGTAGATATGTACATAGTTCAACTCCTTGGTAGATATGTACATAGTTCAGACTCCTTGGTAGATATGTACATAGTTCAGACTCATGTTGGAATATATTTTTTGTAGTTCAGACTCCATGGTAGATATGTACATAGTTCAGACTCTTGGTAGATATGGTACATAGTTCAGACCCATGGCCAGATATGTACATAGTTCAGACTCCTTGGTAGATATGTACATAGTTCAGACTCCTTGGTAGATATGTACATAGTTCAGACTCCTTGGTAGATATGTACATAGTTCAGACTCCTTGGTAGATATGTACATAGTTCAGACTCCTTGGTAGATATGTACATAGTTCAGACTCCTTGGTAGATATGTACATAGTTCAGACTCCTTGGTAGATATGTACATAGTTCAGACTCCTTGGTAGATATGTACATAGTTCAGACTCCATGGTAGATATGTACATAGTTCAGACTCCTTGGTAGATATGTACATAGTTCAGACTCCTTGGTAGATATGTACATAGTTCAGACTCCTTGGTAGATATGTACATAGTTCAGACTCCTTGGTAGATATGTACATAGTTCAGACTCCTTGGTAGATATGTACATAGTTCAGACTCCATGGTAGATATGTACATAGTTCAGACTCCTTGGTAGATATGTACATAGTTCAGACTCCTTGGTAGATATGTACATAGTTCAGACTCCTTGGTAGATATGTACATAGTTCAGACTCCTTGGTAGATATGTACATAGTTCAGACTCCTTGGTAGATATGTACATAGTTCAGACTCCTTGGTAGATATGTACATAGTTCAGACTCCTTGGTAGATATGTACATAGTTCAGACTCCTTGGTAGATATGTACATAGTTCAGACTCCTTGGTAGATATGTACATAGTTCAGACTCCTTGGTAGATATGTACATAGTTCAGACTCCTTGGTAGATATGTACATAGTTCAGACTCCTTGGTAGATATGTACATAGTTCAGACTCCTTGGTAGATATGTACATAGTTCAGACTCCTTGGTAGATATGTACATAGTTCAGACTCCTTGGTAGATATGTACATAGTTCAGACTCCTTGGTAGATATGTACATAGTTCAGACTCCTTGGTAGATATGTACATAGTTCAGACTCCTTGGTAGATATGTACATAGTTCAGACTCCTTGGTAGATATGTACATAGTTCAGACTCCATGGTAGATATGTACATAGTTCAGACTCCTTGGTAGATATGTACATAGTTCAGACTCCTTGGTAGATATGTACATAGTTCAGACTCCTTGGTAGATATGTACATAGTTCAGACTCCTTGGTAGATATGTACATAGTTCAGACTCCTTGGTAGATATGTACATAGTTCAGACTCCTTGGTAGATATGTACATAGTTCAGACTCCTTGGTAGATATGTACATAGTTCAGACTCCTTGGTAGATATGTACATAGTTCAGACTCCTTGGTAGATATGTACATAGTTCAGACTCCTTGGTAGATATGTACATAGTTCAGACTCCTTGGTAGATATGTACATAGTTCAGACTCCTTGGTAGATATGTACATAGTTCAGACTCCATGGTAGATATGTACATAGTTCAGACTCCTTGGTAGATATGTACATAGTTCAGACTCCTTGGTAGATATGTACATAGTTCAGACTCCTTGGTAGATATGTACATAGTTCAGACTCCTTGGTAGATATGTACATAGTTCAGACTCCATGGTAGATATGTACATAGTTCAGACTCCTTGGTAGATATGTACATAGTTCAGACTCCATGGTAGATATGTACATAGTTCAGACTCCTTGGTAGATATGTACATAGTTCAGACTCCTTGGTAGATATGTACATAGTTCAGACTCCTTGGTAGATATGTACATAGTTCAGACTCCATGGTAGATATGTACATAGTTCAGACTCCTTGGTAGATATGTACATAGTTCAGACTCCTTGGTAGATATGTACATAGTTCAGACTCCATGGTAGATATGTACATAGTTCAGACTCCTTGGTAGATATGTACATAGTTCAGACTCCTTGGTAGATATGTACATAGTTCAGACTCCTTGGTAGATATGTACATAGTTCAGACTCCTTGGTAGATATGTACATAGTTCAGACTCCATGGTAGATATGTACATAGTTCAGACTCCATGGTAGATATGTACATAGTTCAGACTCCTTGGTAGATATGTACATAGTTCAGACTCCTTGGTAGATATGTACATAGTTCAGACTCCATGGTAGATATGTACATAGTTCAGACTCCATGGTAGATATGTACATAGTTCAGACTCCATGGTAGATATGTACATAGTTCAGACTCCTTGGTAGATATGTACATAGTTCAGACTCCATGGTAGATATGTACATAGTTCAGACTCCTTGGTAGATATGTACATAGTTCAGACTCCTTGGTAGATATGTACATAGTTCAGACTCCATGGTAGATATGTACATAGTTCAGACTCCATGGTAGATATGTACATAGTTCAGACTCCATGGTAGATATGTACATAGTTCAGACTCCTTGGTAGATATGTACATAGTTCAGACTCCTTGGTAGATATGTACATAGTTCAGACTCCTTGGTAGATATGTACATAGTTCAGACTCCTTGGTAGATATGTACATAGTTCAGACTCCTTGGTAGATATGTACATAGTTCAGACTCCTTGGTAGATATGTACATAGTTCAGACTCCTTGGTAGATATGTACATAGTTCAGACTCCTTGGTAGATATGTACATAGTTCAGACTCCTTGGTAGATATGTACATAGTTCAGACTCCTTGGTAGATATGTACATAGTTCAGACTCCTTGGTAGATATGTACATAGTTCAGACTCCTTGGTAGATATGTACATAGTTCAGACTCCTTGGT
Organism: Oncorhynchus nerka; assembly: GCF_034236695.1. Lineage (NCBI taxonomy): Eukaryota > Metazoa > Chordata > Actinopteri > Salmoniformes > Salmonidae > Oncorhynchus > Oncorhynchus nerka. The sequence continues at coordinate 15,748 of NW_027037060.1, forward strand.
AGATATGTACATAGTTCAGACTCCTTGGTAGATATGTACATAGTTCAGACTCCTTGGTAGATATGTACATAGTTCAGACTCCTTGGTAGATATGTACATAGTTCAGACTCCTTGGTAGATATGTACATAGTTCAGACTCCTTGGTAGATATGTACATAGTTCAGACTCCTTGGTAGATATGTACATAGTTCAGACTCCTTGGTAGATATGTACATAGTTCAGACTCCTTGGTAGATATGTACATAGTTCAGACTCCTTGGTAGATATGTACATAGTTCAGACTCCTTGGTAGATATGTACATAGTTCAGACTCCTTGGTAGATATGTACATAGTTCAGACTCCTTGGTAGATATGTACATAGTTCAGACTCCTTGGTAGATATGTACATAGTTCAGACTCCTTGGTAGATATGTACATAGTTCAGACTCCTTGGTAGATATGTACATAGTTCAGACTCCTTGGTAGATATGTACATAGTTCAGACTCCTATGGTAGATATGTACATAGTTCAGACTCCATGGTAGATATGTACATAGTTCAGACTCCTTGGTAGATATGTACATAGTTCAGACTCCTTGGTAGATATGTACATAGTTCAGACTCCTTGGTAGATATGTACACATAGTTCAGACTCCTTGGTAGATATGTACATAGTTCCGACTCCTTGGTAGATATGTACATAGTTCAGACTCCTTGGTAGATATGTACATAGTTCAGACTCCTTGGTAGATATGTACATAGTTCAGACTCCTTGGTAGATATGTACATAGTTCAGACTCCATGGTAGATATGTACATAGTTCAGACTCCTTGGTAGATATGTACATAGTTCAGACTCCATGTAGTAGATATGTACATAGTTCAGACTCCTTGGTAGATATGTACATAGTTCAGACTCCTTGGTAGATATGTTACATAGTTCAGACTCCTTTGCAGATATGTACATAGTTCACTCCTTGCAGATATGTACATAGTTCAGACCTACAGATATGTACATAGTCTAGACTCTTGGTAGATATGTACATAGTTCAGACTCCTTGGTAGATATGTACATAGTTCAGACTCCTTGGTAGATATGTACATAGTTCAGGCTCCTATGGTAGATATGTACATAGTTCAGGCTCCTTGGTAGATATGTACATAGTTCAGACTCCTTGGTAGATATGTACATAGTTCAGGCTCCTCTTGGTAGATATGTACATAGTTCCAGACTCCTTGGTAGATATGTACATAGTTCAGACTCCTTGGTAGATATGTACATAGTTCAGACTCCTTGGTAGATATGTACATAGTTCAGACTCCATGGTAGATATGTACATAGTTCAGACTCCTTGGTAGATATGTACATAGTTCAGACTCCTTGGTAGATATGTACATAGTTCAGACTCCTTGGTAGATATGACATAGTTCAGGCTCCTTGAGATATGTACATAGTTCCTTGGTAGATATGTAC
>NW_027037061.1:0-17217 GCF_034236695.1 Oncorhynchus nerka
AAAGTTCTGGGACACTGTAAAGTCCATGGAGAATAAGAACACCCTCCCAGCTGCCCACTTCACTGAGGATAGGAAACACTGTCACCACCGAATAAACCCATTATAATTGAGAATTTCAATAAGCATTTTTCTACAGCTGGCCATGCTTTCCACCTGGCTACACCCCTACCCAGGTCAACAGCACTGCACCCCCACAGCAACTCGCACATGAGCAAGTGAGGTGAGATACACAGGCAGAGGCACACGATGGCCATGTGGCAAAATACAAGCTCTAACCACCAGGCTACCCTGCCACCCCATTCCAGTGTTTTACTTGCTATATTGTATTTACTTTGCCACCATGGTCTTTTTTATGCCTCTACCTCCTTATCTCACCTCACTTGCTCACATTGTATATAGACTTATTTTTCCAACTGTATTATTAATCGTTTGTTTGCTTCTACTTCATGTGTAACTCCTGTGTTGTTGTATGTGTCGAACTGCTTTGCTTTATCTTGGCCAAGTCGCAATTGTAAATGAGAACTTGTTCTCAACTTGCCTACCTGGTTAAATAAAGGTGAAATAAATCAATAAAATGTACGTACATACAAGTGTCTTATGTCTGTTATAAGCTTAAAGTCTTGTTAATCTATCTGCACTGCCTGGATTTACAATAGGCTTTACAGCAGAAGCATGCCGCATGCATTGTTTGATGGCACCCCACATCAAAATATATTTCAACCAGCACAGGCTTCATAAAATCACAAATAGCGATTAAATATTCACCCTTTTTGAAGATTTTCCTCTTATTTGGTAATCCAAAGGGCCCCAGCTACCAACATGTATGGTCGTTTTGTTAGATCAAATATTTATTTATTTCAAAAAGTCTGTTTAGTTAGCGCCATCAATTTGAGTAATCCACTCAAATCAAATCAAACTTTTATTTGTCACATACACATGGTTAGCAGATGTTGAATGCGAGTGTAGCGAAATGCTTGTGCTTCTAGTTCCGACAATGCAAGTAAGGCCAACAAGTAATCTAACTAACAATTCCAAAACTACTGTCTTATACACAGGAGTAAGGGGATAAAGAATATGTACATAAAGATATGAGTGATGGTACAGAGCAGCATATGCAAGATACAGTAGATGGTATCAGTACAGTATATACATAGATGAGTATGTAAACAAAGTGGCATAGTTAAAAGTGGCTAGTGATACATGTATTGTAAGGATGCAGTAGATGATATAGAGTACAGTATATACGTATACATATGAGATGAATAATGTAGGGTATGTAAGCATTATATTAGGTAGCATTGTTTAAAGTGGCTAGTGATATATTTTACATCATTTCCCATCAATTCCCATTATTAAAGTGGCTGGAGTTGAGTCAGTGTGTTGGCAGCAGCAGCTCAATGTTAGTGGTGGCTGTTTAACAGTCTGATGGCCTTGAGATAGAAGCTGTTTTCAGTCTCTCGGTCCCAGCTTTGATGCACCTTTACAGACCTCGCCTTCTGGATGATAGCGGGGTGAACAGGCAGTGGTTCGGGTGGTTGATGTCCTTGATCTTTATGGCCTTCCTGTAACATCGGGTGGTGTAGGTGTCCTGGAGGGCAGGTAGTTTGCCCCGGTGATGCGTTGTGCAGACCTCACTACCCTCTGGAGAGCCTTACGGTTGTGGGCGGGCAGTTGCCGTACCAGGCGGTGATACAGCCCGCCAGGATGCTCTCGATTGTGCATCTGTAGAAGTTTGTGAGTGCTTTTGGTGACAAGCCAAATTTTTCTTCAGCCTCCTGAGGCTGAAGAGGGCGCTGCTGCACCTTCTTCACGATGCTGTCTGTGTGGGTGGACCAATTCAGTTTGTCTGTGATGTATGCCGAGGAACTTAAAACTTACTACCCTCTCCACTACTGTTCCATCGATGTGGATAGGGGGTGTTCCCTCTGCTGTTTCCTGAAGTCCACAATCATCTCCTTAATTTTGTTGATGTTGAGTGTGAGGTTATTTTCCTGACACCACACTCCGAGGGCCCTCACCTCCCTCCCTGTAGGCCCCGTCTCGTCGTTGTTGGTAATCAAGCTACTACCACTGTTGTGTCGTCCTCAAACTTGATGATTGAGTTGGAGCGTGCGTATTGCAGTCGTGGGTGAACAGGGAGTACAGGAGAGGGCTCAGAACGCCCTTGTGGGGCCCCAGTGTTGAGGATCAGCCCCGGGGTGGAGATGTTGTTACCTACCCTCACCACCTGGGGCGGCCCCGTCAGGAAGTCCAGTACCCAGTTGCACAGGCGGGAGTCGAGACCCAGGGTCTCGAGATTGATGAAGCGAGCTTGGAGGGTACTGTGGTGTTGAAATGTTGAGCTGTGAGTGAACAGCATTCTCACATAGGTATTCCTCTTGTCCAGATGGGTTAGGGCAGTGTGCAGTGTGGTTGGTGCATCGTCTGTGGACCTATTTGGGCGGTAAGCAAATTGGAGTGGGTCTAGGGTGTCAGGTAGGTGGAGGTGATATATGGTCCTTGACTAGTCTCTCAAAGCACTTCGTGCTGCGGGCGTGGTCGTTTAGCTCAGTTACCTTAGCTTTCTTGGGAACAGGAACAATGGTGGCCCTCTTGAAGCATGTGGAATAGCAGACTGGTATAGGGATTGATTGAATATGTCCGTAAACACACCGGCCAGCTGGTCTGCGCATGCTCTGAGGGCGTGGGCTTGGGATGCCGTCTGGGCCTGCAGCCTTGCGAGGGTTAACACGTTTAAATGTCTTACTCACCTCGGCTGCAGTGAAGGAGATTCCGCATGTTTTCGTTACAGGCCGTGTCAGTGGCACTGTATTGTCCCCAAAGCGGGCAAAAAAAAGTTATTTAGTCTGCCTGGGAGTAAGACATCCTGGTCCGTGACTGGGCTAGTTTTCTTCTTGTAGTCCGTGATTGACTGTAGACCCTGCCACATACCTCTTGTGTCTGAGCCATTGATTTGAGATTCTACTTTGTCTCTATTTGGACGCTTAGCTTGTTTTGATAGCCTTGCGGAGGGAATAGCTGCACTGTTTATATTCGGTCATGTTGCCAGACACCTTGCCCTGATTAAAAGCAGTGGTTCGCGCTTTTCAGTTTCCCGAATGCTGCCATCAATCACGGTTTCTGGTTTGGGAATGTTTTAATCGTTGCTATGGGAACGACATCTTCAATGCACGTTCTAATGAACGCACACCGAATCAGCGTATTCGTCAATATTTTATCTGACGCTGTCTGAAGCATATCCCAGTCACGTGATGGAAGCAGTCTTGGAGTGTGGAGTCAGCTTGGTCGGACCAGCGTTGGACAGACCTCAGTGTGGGAGCTTCTTGTTTTAGTTTCTGTCTGTAGGCAGGGATCAACAAAATGGAGTCGTGGTCAGCTTTTCTGAAAGGAGGGCGGGGCAGGGCCTTATATGCGTTGCAGAAGTTAGAGTAACAATGATCCAAGGTTTTTTCCACCCTTGGTTGCGCAATCGATATGCTGATAAAATTTAGGGAGTCTTGTTTTCAGATTAGCCTTGTTAAAATCCCCAGCTACAATGAATGCAGCCTCCGGATAAATGGATTCCAGTTTGCAAAGAGTCAAATAAAGTTTGTCCATCGATGTGTCTGCTTGGGGGGGAATATATACGGCTGTGATTATAATCGAAGAGAATTCTCTTGGTAGATAATGCGGTCGATATTTGATTGTGAGGAATTCTAAATCAGGTGAACAGAAGGATTTGAGTTCCTGTATGTTTCTTTCATCACACCATGTCTCGTTAGCCATAAGGCATATGCCCCCGCCCCTCTTCTTACCAGAAAGATGTTTGTTTCTGTCGGTGCGATGCGTGGAGAAACCCGCTGGCTGCACCGCCTCCAATAGCGTCTCTCCAGAGAGCCATGTTTCCGTGAAGCAAAGAACGTTACAGTCTCTGATGTCCCTCTGGAATGCTACCCTTTGCTCGGATTTCATCAACCTTGTTGTCAAGAGACTGGACATTGGCGAGAAGAATGCTAGGGAGTGGTGCACGATGTGCCCTTCTCCGGAGTCTGACCAGAAGACCGCCTCGTTTCCCTCTTTTACGGAGTCGTTTTTTTGGGTCGCCGCATGGATCCATTCCATTGTCCTGGTTGAAAGGCAGAACACAGGATCCGCGGTCGTGTGAAAATCATATTCTTGGTCGTACTGATGGTGAGTTGACGCTGATCTTACAGTCGAGAAGAACTACTGAATATATGTAATGAACCTAAGATGACCTGGGGTACTAATGTAAGAAATAACACGTAAAAAAAAAAAAAAACTGCATAGTTTCCTAGAAACGCGACGAGGCGGCCATCTCTGTCGGCGCCCGGATTGCTCACCTGCGTTCAACATGCAGAGAAAGGAATCAAAAAAGCTACCGATAAACTTTGTTATAAGAAGTCAAAATACGTTTCTATATCATCCTCAGTTACCTAAAATGTAATTAAACTATAATATTTCATATGGAAGAAGTATGTTCAATAGAAAAGCAAAATAAGCAGGTGCGAGTCCCCTTCGATCGCACACTCACAGACTGATTTCCAACTCTGACTCCCAGTTCCAAAACTCTAAATTCTTCCTCGTTTGGGAAGAAACAAGCCTGAAACCTTGAACAAAGACTGTTGACATCTAGAGGAAGCCATGTGAATTGCAATCTGGGAGCTGGAATTGCATATGACCCATAGCTTTCCTTTGTAAGAGCATGGGCTCTCAAAGACCGACAAAATTCCTGTTGGTTTTCTTTTGATTTTTTCCTACCATATCAATTGTGTTATACATTATTTAAACATTTCTACAAACTTCAAAGTGTTTTCTTTCCAATGGTACCAATTATATACATTATTAATGAAGCCGGTGACAGATGGGGAAAACTCCTCAATGCCATCTGATGAATCCCGAAACATATTTCAATTTGTGCTAGCAAAACAAGTCCAGTAGCTTATCGTCCACTTCATTGGAACACTTCCATATTGAGCGCATCACTGGTATTTCCTGTTTGAGTTTTTCTTGTAAATAGGAATTAAGAGGATAGATTTATGGTCAGATTTTACAAATGTGACTCGTTTCAGGAAACTATGAGTATGTCGAACGTCACTACTTCCCAGGAGAGGTACTTTAACGTAAAACTTTTTTTTAATCAAAGTTCCTCAGTATGTGACGGTAATCCTTTCTAAAGTGGCTTTTTTAAACTTCTTCGATATAGGGGGCGCTCTTTTAATTTTTGGATAAAAAACGCTCCCGCTTTTAAAACAAGATATTTTGTCACGAAAAGATGCTCGACTATGCAATATAAATTGACAGCTTTGGAAAGAAACCACTCTGACGCTTCCAAATCTGCAAAGATATTATCTGTGAGTGCCACAGAACTGATGCTACAGGCGAAACCAAGATGAAATTTCAAACAGGAAATGCCCCAGATTTTGAATGTGCTTTGTTCCAATGTCTCCTTATATGGCTGTGAATGTGCAAGGAATGAGGCTACACTTTCTGTCGTTTCCCCAAGGTGTCTGCAGCATTGTGACGTATTTGTAGGCATATCATTGGAAGATTGACCATAAGAGACTACATTTACCAGGTGCTCGGTTGGTGTCCTCCGTTGCAATTACTTGCGTAATCTCCAGCTGTTTGTATTTTACCATTTGCTTCGAGAGGAGAAAAACCGAACTGCCACGAATGACTTATCATCGAATAGATATGTGAAAAACACATTGAGGATTGATTCTAATCAACATTTGCCATGTTTCTGTCGTATATTATGGAGTTAATTTGGAAAAAATTGGCATTGTCAATGACTGAATTTTCTGGTTTTTTTCTTTAGCCAACCGTGATGAACAAACGGAGCGATTTCTCCTTAGACAAATAATATTTTTGGAAAAACTGAACATTTGCTATCTAACTGAGAGTCTCCTCATTGAAAACATCCAAAGTTCTTCAAAGGTAAATGATTTTATTTGAATGCTTTTCTTGTTTTTGTGAAAATGTTGCCTGCTGAATGCTAGGCTTAATGCTATGCTAGCTATCAATACTCTTACACAAGTAGCGTAGCTATGGTTGAAAAGCATATTTTGAAAATCTGAGATGACAGTGTTGTTAACAAAATATATTTATTTCATTTCATTTTGCGATTTTCATGAATAGTTAGCGTTGCGTTATGGTAATGAGCTTGAGGCTATAATTACTCTCCCGGATGCAGGATTGCTCGACGCAACAGGTTAAATCACGTCGAACTGCAAATAACACCTGTCTATGGATTACAGCCATTTTGCATTGCTAGTTTATAGCCTAATGTTAGCTCGCCTTGACCGTCAGAGTAGCTAGCTAACATTGAACCTGGATGATTAGCTTTAACTTGTAAATAATGATCTTGTTGCGAGTTTATTTTCCTGTAATAATGAATACACATTTTAAGACGTTTTCACCTACAGTACCAGTCAAAATTTGGGACACACATACTCATTCGGGTGTTTCTTTATTTTACTATCATTCTAGTGAAGACATCAAAACACATCTGGAATCATGTAGTAACCAAAAAGTGTTAAACACATCAACATATATTTTAGATTTTAGAGTATTCAAAGTAGCCACCATTTTCATTGATGACAGCATTGCACACTTAGCATTCTCTCAACCAGATTCATGAGGTAGTCACCTGGAATGCATTTCAATGAACAGGTGTGCCTTGTTGAAAGTTAATTTGTGGAATTTCTTTCCTTCTTAACCTCTTACCTCTACCTGACGCTTGCGTCCCAGCTAGAAACTCTGGAAACAAAAGTCGCTAAATGCTAATAGTATTAGTTAAAACTCAAAAGTTCATTAAAATACACATGCAGGGTATCAAATTAAAGCTACACTTTCGTTGTGAATCCAGGCAACAAGTCAGATTTTTAAAATGCTTTTCGGCGACAGCATGAGAAGCTATTATCTGATAGCATGCACCAATACACTACAACAGAAAAGCACAGCAGGGGACGTAAACAAAATAATTAGCATTTCGGCGTTACACAAACCGCACAATAAAATAGAAACAGTCATTACCTTTCACCATCTTTCTTTGTTGGCACTCCTAGATGTCCCATAAACACTATTGGGTCTTTATTTCGATTAAATCGGGCCATATAAAGCCAAGATATCGTTATATGTAGACTGTGTGATAAGCGAAAAAAACAGCGATTTCACAACGTAACGTCATTTTTAAAATTCAAAAAGTAGACGATAAACTTTCACAAAACACTTCAAATACGTTTGTAATGCTACTTTAGGTATTAGTAAACGTTAATAAGCGATAAAAATCATCCGTAGGCGATGTACATTCATTTGCTGTCGTCTTGAAAAAAATTTCAGGGGAGAGCTCTTCCGGAATGATCTGGGCGGAGACCGAGGTACGTCGATGCCCCTCTTTCGGTTCAACCAAGAATCAAAGAGGATTAAATTCACAAGATACTCGACTGCATGGGGATGCTGTGGGAGTTGAATGCTCGGTCTTATCTAATTCGGCTCACTGTTAACAATTGCTGGAAGTGGCGCAAGGATATTTATTTCCATTTTCTGTGATCAGGTTTTCCTGCGCTTTCCGATGTAACGCACGTTATGTAATAGCCACAGTCGTGATTTAACCAGTTTTAAAAACGTCCGAGGGTTTCCTATACACACATTCTAACCATATGAACGTACTATATTCCTGGCATGAGTAGCAGGGCGCTGAAATGTTGTGCGATTTTTAACAAAATGTTCAAAAAAGTAGAGGGTAGGAGCAACTAGTTAATGCGTTTGAGCCAATCAGTCTTTTTGTGACAAGGTAGGGGTGGTATACAGAAGATAGCCCTATTTGGTTAAAGACCAAGTCCATATTATGGCAAGAACAGCTCAAATAAGCAAAGAGAAATGACAGTCCATCATTACTTTTAGACAATAAGGTCAGTATATCTGGAAAAATGTCAAGAACTTTGAAAGTTTCTTCAAGTGCATGAAACTGGCTCTCATGAGGATCACCACAGGAAAGGAAGACCCAGAGTTACCTCTGCTGCAGAGGATAAGTTCATTAGAGTTACCAGCTTCAGAAAATGCAGCCCAAATACATGCTTCACAGAGTTCAAGTAACAGACAAATCTCAAAATCAACTGTTCGAAGGAGACTGCATGATTCAGGCCTTCATGGTAGAATTGCTGCAATGAAACCACTACTAAAGGACACCAATAATAAGAAGAGACTTGCTTGGGCTAAGAAACACGAGCAATGGACATTCGAACAGTGGAAATCTCTCCTTTGTTCTGATTACCAAATTTTATCCGCTGTGTCTTTGTGAGACGCAGAGTATGTGAACGGATGATCTCTACATGTGTGGTTCCCACCGTGAAGCAAGGAGGAGGAGGTGTGATGGTGTTGGGGTGCTTTGCTGATTTAAGGCACATTTAACCAGCATGGTTACCACATCATTCTGCTGTGATACGCCATCCCATCTGGTTTGCGCTTAGTGGGACTATCATTTGTTTTTCAACAGGACAATGACCCAATACACCTCCAGGCTGTCGTAAGGATAGTGATGGAGTGCTGCATCAGTTGACCTGACCTCCACAATCACCTGACCTCAAGCAATTGAGATGGTTTGGGATGAGTTGGACCGCTGAGTGATGGAAAAGCATCCAACAGGTGCTCAGCATATGTGGGAAGTCCTTCAAGCCTGTAGGAAAAGCATTCCATGTGAAGCTGTTTGAGAGAATGTAAAGAGTGTGCAAAGCTGTCATCAAGGCAAAGGGTGCACTTGTCGTGGAAATATTGAATCAAATATTTCTCAGATACTTGAGCTTGTGAATTTAAATAGACTGTTTTACAAAAAGTAACAAAGCCGAGTCCATGGAATAACTAAATTATCTCGCTACAGTCCTCAGGCATTATAGGTTTCCACCTTCAGATAACACACATGGTCTCTCCCCTCCATGTAGATAATTAACCTCCCTTTGCCTCTCACCACCATTATCTTTCTGTCTCAATTCTTGCTTGTTTACAGATTCTATTGGTGGCATAACCATAGCAATGATACAAAAAAAAGACACATAATGCAGGTGTCTGTCCAATGATACTCACAGGACTACACAATGACTCTCCCCAAGCCTGTAATGGCACAGACATACATATACAATACAACTACATGCCCTAAAGCTAGTCACAGGACCAGGCAATGACTTCCCTCAGGCCTACAACAGCACAGGCATACACACATAATGCAATTGCATGTCTCAATGCTAGGCACAGGGCCAGGTAATGACTTCCCTCAGGCCTATAAAGGCACAGGCATACATTTTCTGCTTACGTTCCGTTTTTACATGTCTAGTGATTAACTCCATGTTGATCCAGCTCTATTCATTCACCTGAGCTCAGTTTTTATTCTGCTTGCACATGTCTATTAACTTGTTATGGCTGCAAACACCCTATCGGGATAAGTGTCATCAACAACCGCTGAATAGCATAGCGCTACATACAATAAATATTACTATAAATATTTATATTCATGAAATCACAAGTGCAATATAGGAAAATACAGTTTAGTCTTTTGTTAATCGACCAAAAAAATCAAATTAATGGTTTACCTTTGATGATCTTCGGATGTTTTCACTCACGAGACTCCGAGTTACACAACAAATGTTCCTTTTGTTGCATAAAGATGATTTTTATATCCAAAATACCTCCGTCACGACAACGCAGACAGAAATTCCAAATAGTTTCCATAATGTCCACAGAAACATGTCAAAATTTTTTATAATCAATCCTCAGGTTGTTTTTAAAATATATAATCGATAATATATCAACCGCAAATGTCTTTCACAGTAGGAGAGGGGAAAACAATGGCTGTCCAAATTCTGTTGCTCAAGCAAAACTCTTGTGACCACTTGACGCGATGTTATCCTCCTGGCTCATTTGTCAAAATAAAAGCCTGAAACTATGTCTGAAGACTGTTGACACCTTGAGGAAGCGATAGGAAAAGGAATCTGGTTCATATCCCTTTAAATCCAGCAAAGGGAGGCTATGGAACATGGACTTTTCAAAATAGAAGCCACTTCCTGTTTTTTTTTCCTCAGGGTTTCGCCTGCAATATCAGTTCTGTTATATTCACAGACAATATTGTGGCAGTTTTGGAAACTTTAGAGTGTTTTCTATCCAATACTGATAATAATATGCATATATTAGCAACTGAGACTGAGGAGCTGGCCGTTTACAATGGGCACTTTTTCATCCAAGTTACTCAATACTGCCTCTGCCGCCATATGAAGTTAATTAACCTTATGTTGATTCTGCTTACTAATTCTGGGAGAACAGTCTAGATACTGGAAAATCACCCATATTCATGAATTGTCTCTTGCATAACCCCCCTTTGGAACTTGCAAAGTTCCACACAATTACATTTTTCAGTATAGATGAGGGGAGCACCTTCTGAAACTCTATGGAGGTAATCGACCACTCACTCTATGGAGGTAATCGACCACTCACTCATTAAAATCCAAGATGGCGTATCAGTAGTTGTCCTGTCGTATCGTCTCTCTGTAAATATCGTCTCTTTTTCGTTTTAGATATTTTTTTCATATTTTTTTCTTCGCATATCCTTAAAAACATTTTGCTAAACCTAAGCTTCCAAATACTCTTCTGCAACCCGCCAATGTAGCTACTTTCCTAAAGTAGTTATATTTACTTCGGAACCGGACTCTCTCAACTGAAGCTAGCCAGCTAACTACCAGCTATGCTAGCGGTCATCAACTAACCAGAGCATAACGGACCTAATTAATTTTTTTTACCCCCGGATTCCCACCACAAACAGAACATTCTTCAGCTGGGATCCTCGCAACTAGCTATCGAGCGAAACAGCAACCCTGGTTGATTACTCCTGGCTAGCGTTTCCACCCACGTAGCTTGAAGCTAGCCCGGCCAGAGCTTCTAGCATACTCCTGGGCTACAATACCTTGACTACGACCGGTCTATCGATATCACTGCATGAAGAGGAATAAACAGACTCACCCCATCGCAACGTCCTCCAAAGGCTAACTCTCTAGCCCTCGCTATCTCCTTGCTTGCTAGTTCGGCACGCTAATTGCTAGCTTGTTTAGCCCAGGTCCGCTAACTACTACCTTGTTTACCCCGGCCTGCTAATCTGTTAGCTTGTTAGGACAGGCCTGCTAACCGTCCCGCCGCGTCCCAAAAACGCAGTGGCCCATATGTACTCTATCTCTTCCCGATTAAAAAAAAAAAAAATTGTTTATACCTTCCGGAAACTTGCCTCACCCAATGTGATACGGAATCGCTATTATCTTTATTTTCAGAACACACTCAAGAACCTCCAGAAGCTAACCAGCTAGCTAGCTACAAGCTATTTAGTCATTGTTAGTTTTCTAACCTGGATAACACTCGCCAGCCCAGCCCCCTGCCCCATCCACCGCTGCCCCTGGACTCTGATCACTTGGCTACATAGCTGATGCACGCTGGACTGTCCATTAATCAAGGTACTCCATTCTGCTTGTTTGTTTTATCTGTCGGCTGAGTTGCCTAGTCAATGCCATCTCACCTGCTGTTGTTATGCTAGCTGATTAGCTGTTGTCTCACCCACTGTTTTAGCTAGCTTTCCCAATTCAACACCTGTGTTCACTGTATGCATCGCTGTATGTCTCTCTCAAATGTCAATATGCCTTGTATACTATTGCTCAGGTTAGTTATCATTGTTTTAGTTCACAATGGAGCCCCTAGTCCTATTCCTCACACCCCTGATACCTCCTTTGTCCCACCTCCCACATATGCGGTGACCTCACCCATTACAACCAGCATGTCCAGAGATAAAACCTCTCTCATCATCACCCAGTGCCTGGGCTTACCTCCGCAGTACCCGCACCCCACCATACCCCTGTCTGTGCATTATGCCCTGAATATATTCTACCATGCCCAGAAACCTGCTCCTCTTATTCTCTGTCCCCAACGCTCTAGGCGACCAGTTTTGATAGCCCTTAGCCGCACCCTCATACTACTCCTTCTCTGTTCCGCGGGTGATGTGGAGGCAAACCCGGGCCCTGCATGTCCCCAGGCACCCTCATTTGTTGACTTCTGTGATCGAAAAAGCCTTGGTTTCATGCATGTCAACATTAGAAGCCTCCTCCCTAAGTTTGTTTTATTCACTGCCTTAGCACACTCTGCTAACCCTGATGTCCTTGCCGTGTCTGAATCCTGGCTCAGGAAGCCACCAAAAATTCAGAGATTTCCATACCCAACTATAACATCTTCCGTCAAGATAGAACTGCCAAAGGGGGAGGAGTCGCAGTCTACTGCAGAGATAGCCTGCAAAGTAATGTCATACTTTCCAGGTCCATACCCAAACAGTTCGAACTACTAATTCTGAAAATTACTCTCTCCAGAAATAAGTCTCTCACTGTTGCCGCCTGCTACCGACCCCCCCTCAGCTCCCAGCTGTGCCCTGGACACCATTTGTGAATTGATTGCCCCCCATCTAGCTTCTGAGTTTGTTCTGTTAGGTGACCTAAACTGGGATATGCTTAACACCCCGGCAGTCCTACAATCTAAGCTAGATGCCCTCAATCTCACACAAATCATTAAGGAACCCACCAGGTACAACCCTAACTCTGTAAGCAAGGGCACCCTCATAGACGCCATCCTGACCAACTGGCCCTCCAAATACACCTCCGCTGTCTTCAACCAGGATCTCAGCGACCACTGCCTCATTGCCTGTATCCGCTACGGTGCCGCAGTCAAACGACCACCCCTCATCACTGTCAAACGCTCCCTAAAACACTTCTGTGAGCAGGCCTTTCTAATCGACCTGGCCCGGGTATCCTGGAAGGACATTAACCTCATCCCGTCAGTTGAGGATGCCTGGTCATTCTTTAAGAGTAACTTCCTCACCATATTAGATAAGCATGCTCCGTTCAAAAAAATACAGAACTAAGAACAGATACAGCCCTTGGTTCACTCCAGACCTGACTGCCCTCGACCAGCACAAAAACATCCTGTGGCGGACTGCAATAGCATCGAACAGTCCCCGATATGCAACTGTTCAGGGAAGTCAGGAACCAATACACGCAGTCAGTCAGGAAAGCTAAGGCCAGCTTCTTCAGGCAGAAGTTTGCATCCTGTAGCTCCAACTCCAAAAAGTTCTGGGACACTGTGAAGTCCATGGAGAACAAGAGCACCTCCTCCCAGCTGCCCACTGCACTGAGGCTAGGAACACGGTCACCACCGACAAATCCATGATTATCGAAAACTTCAACAAGCATTTCTCAACGGCTGGCCATGCCTTCCGCCTGGCTACTCTACCTCGGCCAACAGCTCCGCCCCGCAGCTCCTCGCCCAAGCCTCTCCAGGTTCTCCTTTACCCAAATCCAGATAGCAGATGTTCTGAAAGAGCTGCAAAACCTGGACCCGTATAAATCAGCTGGGCTTGACAATCTGGACCCTCTATTTCTGAAACTATCCGCCGCCATTGTCGCAACCCCTATTACCAGCCTGTTCAACCTCTCTTTCATATCATCTGAGATCCCCAAGGATTGAAAGCTGCCGCAGTCATCCCCTCTTCAAAGGGGGAGACACCCTGGACCCAAACTGTTACAGACCTATATCCATTCTGCCCTGCCTATCTAAGGTCTTCGAAAGCCAAGTCAACAAACAGGTCACTGACCATCTCGAATCCCACCGTACCTTCTCCGCTATGCAATCTGGTTTCCGAGCCGGTCACGGGTGCACCTCAGCCACACTCTAGGTACTAAACGACAACATAACCGCCATCGATAAAAGACAGTACTGTGCAGCCGTCTTCATCGACCTTGCCAAGGCTTTCGACTCTGTCAATCACCATATTCTTATCGGCAGACTCAGTAGCCTCGGCTTTTCGGATGACTGCCTTGCCTGGTTCACCAATTACTTTGCAGACAGAGTTCAGTGTGTCAAATCGGAGGGCATGTTGTCCGGTCCTCTGGCAGTCTCTATGGGGGTGCCACAGGGTTCAATTCTCGGGCCGACTCTTTTCTCTGTGTATATCAATGATGTTGCTCTTGCTGCGGGCGATTCCCTGATCCACCTCTACGCAGACGACACCATTCTATACACTTTCGGCCCGTCATTGGACACTGTGCTATCTAACCTCCAATCGAGCTTCAATGCCATACAACACTCCTTCCGTGGCCTCCAACTGCTCTTAAACGCTAGTAAAACCAAATGCATGCTTTTCAACCGATCGCTGCCTGCACCCGCTTGCCCGACTAGCATCACCACACTGGATGGTTCCGACCTTGAATATGTGGACACCTATAAGTACCTAGGTGTCTGGCTAGACTGCAAACTCTCCTTCCAGACCCATATCAAACATTCCAATCGAAAATCAAATCAAGAGTCGGCTTTCTATTCCGCAACAAAGCCTCCTTCACCACGCTGCCAAGCTTACCCTAGTAAAACTGACTATCCTACCGATCCTCGACTTCGGCGATGTCATCTACAAAATGGCTTCCAACACTCTTCTCAGCAAACTGATGCAGTTTATCACAGTGCCATCCGCTTTGTCACTAAAGCACCTTATACTACCCACCACTGCGACTTGTATGCTCTAGTCGGCTGGCCCTCGCTATATATTCGCCGCCAGACCCACTGGCTCCAGGTCATCTACAAGGCCATGCTAGGCAAAGCTCCGCCTTATCTTAGCTCACTGGTCACGATGGCAACACCCATCCGTAGCACGCGCTCCAGCAGGTGTATCTCATTGAGCATCCCCAAAGCCAACACCTCATTCGCCGCCTTCGTTCCAGTACTCTGCTGCCTGTGACTGGAACGATTTGTAAAAATCGCTGAAGTTGGAGACTTTATCTCCTCACCAACTTCAAACATCAGCTATCTGAGCAGCTAACCGATCGCTGCAGCTGTACATAATCTATTGGTAAATAGCCCACCCATTTTCACCTACCTCATCCCCACAGTTTTTATTTATTTACCTTTCTGCTCTTTTGCACACAAATATCTCTACCTGTACATGATCATCTGATCATTTATCACTCCAGTGTTAATCTGCAATATTGTAATTATTCGCCTACCTCCTCATGCCTTTTGCACACATTGTATATAGACTCCCCTTTTTTTTCTCTACTGTGTTATTGACTTGTTAATTGTTTACTCCATGTGTAACTCTGTGTTGTCTGTTCACTCTGCTATGCTTTATCTTGGCCAGGTCGCAGTTGCAAATGAGAACCTGTTCTCAACTAGCCTACCTGGTTAAATAAAGGTGGAAAAAAAAAAAAAAAAAAAAATCAATTTTAACAATCTGAGCTCCACTTTGTCATAGACACTAGTGAGTCAGTACTGAACATCCCCAATCATAATTAACTAGAAAGGAGTAAAATATCCATTCTCAAGCCAATTATCCTTTAATGGCATGCTAATTGCAGAAAATAGCTTACAGGTGTGAGTATGAAAAAATAAAAGCAGGGCATTCTACATGAGAATTTAAGAACTTGGACACTGTCTCATTGGCCTAAAATTATATCCTAATTTAACTGTTGTTCTTCACATTACCGTCTCTGGTAAACACACATTTGATCAAATAAAATCAATGTTTATTTGTCACATGCACAGTATACAGAAGGTGTAAACAGTTTAGCTAGCTAGCTAAACAATAAACCATAATCCCAACTCTTGATGCTAATACCCTGGATGAATCTACAGGAAGTTAAGTATACAGTGTTAAAGCATGTGCATATATTACTTAGCCTTGCCTGAGGTTCTGTTATATAGAATATGAAAATAATAAAACAATAAAAAAGTAAAGTAACCTTCATAAATGAGAACTTGTTCTCAACTAGCCTACCTGGTTAAATAAAGGTGAAATAAAAAAACCATTAATGTAATTCTAAATAAGATACCTAAACATATTGCCCTCGCAGACACTTCTCTAACAACTATTTTTGACATAAGTGAAAAGCAGGATTAAGGACAAACCCTATGTCACATACATCTCTACGCGAACAGATATTCAGAAGGTCTAACATAATTTATCATTCAACAACTGTTACATTGAGAACATGGTTATATTTTGTTATACTATGTGTATACTTTAAACACATTCCTCATCCAAATCATAAAGGACATTCACCCTTTTGACACAGCACAGAAAATCGGGAAAAATTTCACCACATCATCTAGTTTGCACCATTTGCACAAACCTCAAACGTTGAAGGTTCAGGTACTATTAATATACCTGTCATGGGGGATTTGCTACACAGTATACACTTGTCCATTCTATGTTATTTATCATTTGTATTACTTTTTTTATTTTGCTGGCCCACTGAGCCCACTTGTACCAGTCATTTTTGTTGCTTTTCAAAATAAAATGCAACGTTTTATTCAGGGGTAGTTTCTTCATTGTAGCTACCCCAGTTGGTAACAGATGTCCAGATTTCCTTCATCAACCCACTTTCATGTGGTTTTTCCATTGTCTTAGTTGGTGTACTAGTGCTAGTGGGAGGTGATTTGACCATTTCTTCCAGGTTTGCCGCTGTTTCTGTCAAGGTCATTCTACCGTTCTTCATCTGTCCTGGTTTCCACTGTCTGTTAGAAAGACCTTGTGAGGGCAGAGAAGTCGATGGAAAGAAAGTCTCCTTTCCATTCTCCTGTTGTTGTTTCTCTGTCCACTTAGATAGCGCCTCCGTCAGGGGTATCTGCCAGAGTAGGTGTGTCATCAGGAGCAACAGGCATGTCACTCCTTCCCTGGACTCTCTGGATATTCAAGCAAGAGTATCTGTTGGCTGTTGGAAGCTGCTCCTTGATCCACCTCTCCTTCGGGTTCTTCCTGGCTCCTGCCCGGCGCGTCGACCTCCTCTGCTCCCGTTCCCTCTGGACACCCGCCTGGTTTATCAGCTTCCTCTGTGTCCTCATGGCTCGATGGTCACTCACCGATCCCCCCTGGAACTCTGATACAGTGGTTTAGATGTTACCACGTAGTGCTTCCTTCCACCTGGACGACTGTTGTTGTTGCTAGGACCACTTCATTGGGACCCTCTAGCCTTGGCTGGTTCCATTTCCTCCGGAACACTCGGATGTTGTCCTGGTCCCCTGGAATCACCGGACGTGGAACCTCTGATCCTGATTCAGTTTTTTTGCTTCTTTCTGTGAGGTTTTCAAACTCAGAGACTTTTGGCCTCTGTTCTATGATTACACCATCTTATTTCCATCTCTCATCACACAACAAAA
>NW_027037062.1:0-2500 GCF_034236695.1 Oncorhynchus nerka
AAGACATCGGGTACAGTCGTAGCATCACACTGCTACACCGAGGCCATCGGACAAGACATCGGGTCGTAGCATCACACTGCTACACTGAGGCCATCGGACAAGACATCGGGTACAGTCGTAGCATCACACTGCTACACTGAGGCCATCGGACAAGACATCGGGTACAGTCGTAGCATCACACTGCTACACTGAGGCCATCGGACAAGACATCGGGTCGTAGCAACACACTGCTACACTGAGGCCATTGGACAAGACATCGGGTACAGTCGTAGCATCACACTGCTACACTGAGGCCATCGGACAAGACATCGGGTCGTAGCATCACACTGCTACACCGAGGCCATCGGACAAGACATCAGGTACAGTCGTAGCATCACACTGCTACACTGAGGCCATCGGACAAGACATCGGGTACAGTCGTAGCATCACACTGCTACACCGAGGCCATCGGACAAGACATCGGGTCGTAGCATCACACTGCTACACTGAGGCCATCGGACAAGACATCGGGTACAGTCGTAGCATCACACTGCTACACCGAGGCCATCGGACAAGACATCGGGTACAGTCGTAGCATCACACTGCTACACTGAGGCCATCGGACAAGACATCGGGTCGTAGCATCACACTGCTACACTGAGGCCATCGGACAAGACATCGGGTCGTAGCATCACACTGCTACACTGAGGCCATCGGACAAGACATCGGGTACAGTCGTAGCATCACACTGCTACACTGAGGCCATCGGACAAGACATCGGGGACAGTCGTAGCATCACACTGCTACACTGAGGCCATCGGACAAGACATCGGGTACAGTCGTAGCATCACACTGCTACACTGAGGCCATCGGACAAGACATCGGGTACAGTCGTAGCATCACACTGCTACACCGAGGCCATCGGACAAGACATCAGGTACAGTCGTAGCATCACACTGCTACACCGAGGCCATCGGACAAGACATCAGGTACAGTCGTAGCATCACACTGCTACACTGAGGCCATCGGACAAGACATCGGGTCGTAGCATCACACTGCTACACTGAGGCCATCGGACAAGACATCGGGTACAGTCGTAGCATCACACTGCTACACTGAGGCCATCGGACAAGACATCGGGTACAATCGTAGCATCACACTGCTACACTGAGGCCATCGGACAAGACATCGGGTACAATCGTAGCACAGTTTAAAGCTGTGTTTGTAGCCTTTGCAAGTACTGAGATGATTCAGTTTGCAAAAGAGATGCCGTTTTCAATATGATTCATTCTAGTCCAGAGTTTTCCCCAGTCAAAGGGAATGGCTGAGAGAGGACCATTCAGTCAGTGGAAAAACACATGCTCAAGTCGACAACACAGACAGGTGTTGACCCTCACACAGCTCTCCTGAACCTGAGAAACACACCTGTCCCCGGGGACTTGTCCCTACTCTCCAACCTACCCTCAAGTAAAACAGCCCTTCAGCCCGTTACACCCCCCAGAGTGGCTTGAAACGCAGAAGACAAGCTATGCCAAAACCGGCGTCACCACTTCCTTGATTTCGGGAGGGAGAGAAAGAGTGTTCATGGAGCCAGCCAGCATCAGTGATGAGAATCAGAGATTGAACCGAGAAACAGAAAACATCTCAGACCTGAAAGAACAACCAGGTACAGGGACAATGAAGAAGAAGTCACAATCACTGTCACTCACAATCACAGTCACTCACATTCACTGTCACTCACATTCACTGTCACTCACACTCACTCTGATTCAGACCAGGAGGTCGAAGAGGCGACACAAAGAGACACAAATTAACACAGACAGAACATGACAAATGACAGAGCAAGCAGAACCCCTCTGGCCCAGAGACTCACACCAGTCAGATCACCAGAACCCCTCTGTCATAGAGACTCACACCAGTCAGATCACCAGAACCCCTCTGTCATAGAGACTCACACCAGAACTCCTCTGTCATAGATACCCTGTCTTAGGTCAGATAGGATCACCACTTTATTTTAAGAATAGTAGAGGTAATTATTTAATTCAGCTTTTATTTCTTTCATCACATTCCCAGTGGGTCAGAAGTTTACATACACTCAATTAGTATTTGGTAGCATTGCATTTGAATTGTTTAACTTGGGTCAAACCGTTCGGGTCAAACATTTCGGGTAGCCTTCCACAGGCTTCCCACAATAAGTTGGGTGAATTTTGGCCATTTCCTCCTGACAGAGCTGGTGTAACTTTTTAAACCTCGATTTCACTACAAGTTTTCATTTTCTGCTGTGCAACAACAGGATGACCAAATTAAGATAGAGCATCTGTACCTATTCACCTCCCCCCGCACCCACCCCCTCCATTCAACACAATTATCCTCGACAAATATAGACTTTCAGTGCAGATGTTGAATGAATCCTAATTTGCTTTGAGGGTGATTTAGGTACGCATGATGAAATGGAGCATAAAGGACAATTAGAGGAGAGGAGAGATCAACCCCCCCCCTCATGAGAGAGGGAGAGGAGAGG
>NW_027037062.1:5000-17221 GCF_034236695.1 Oncorhynchus nerka
GCAGACAGAGGAGTCAGCTCACTGACACACATTACATACACACACTACACACTACACACACACACACACACAACCCCTACCTCTGGCCTGACAGGGTCCTCTATACCCGACCACGCAGACAGCCGTCCAGCTCATTGAGGATGTCGTTCTCGTTGTCCCAGAGGGTTCTGGGTCGCCAGGGAAATCCCGATGCGCCACGCAGATGGTCCGCAGCCCGTCACACGCCATCGGCTCGATCACCTTCTTCACCATCTCGTCCTTGTCCCGGGGACGGAACACCCGCGGCTCGCCTTCCTGGTTCAGGATCTTAGTGCATCTGGGGGGTGGGGGGGGGTCGGCAGAGGATAGAGGTCAGGGGTCAGAGGTTAGAGATCAAGGACTTGGTAGTCTCATTCTGAGTCTTAGTACCACTATACCAAAGCCTGGCGAGCAGGGCTAAAGCCTTGAGGAGATCAGTGATGAACATCATAAATCACCAATCAATCCCCCAAAACGAAGCTGTAGTTCTTGTAGGCACTCTGAGAACGATCTGAGAGAATCTTATCTAAGATCTCTACAGGTGACTAGGAGGTAGAAGCTAGGGGTTTCTTTCCTTTCTGGATTGGGTGCTGGAAACTGAAGTTGGAACCAAGATCCATGATGGACTCCATCGTAGCCTCTATGGTATCAGACCTAGCTGTAAAACCACTCACTTCTTGAGGACGATCTCGGAAGCTCCTTTGCTGTACATCCTGAAGGAGCCGTCTGGTAGTTTGATGACCGTGGACATGGACTTCCTGACCGAGTTGAAGGTGTACACCTGGTAGAATTAATGATTAGAATTCTCAATTAGAATTCAGAATGGTAGAATTAATGATTAGAATTCTCAATTAGAATTCAGAATGGTAGAATTAATGATTAATTCTCAATTAGAATTTCAGAATTAGAATAGTGGAATTCAAAATATAAGAACTTTATCGTTCACAGCAATGGGAAATGTGTCTATGGCTTCGTTACACAATGATTGACATAAAAAATAACATGAAAACACCACCATCGCCGTCATCATCATCATCATCACGACAGAAACAACATGATAGAGGACTACAATGATAAAGGTGTGTAGACCTTGTAGAGTTTCTCCTCTGGGATCTGGTTGCGGACGGGTTGGTAGTCTCTCTTCAGGTCCAGCACCAGGCCAAGCAGGCCACACTCTGTCTTGTTGCCCACCTGCATGGGCAGACCACCCTCCTTGGTGGCAGGCTGGGGAGATGGAGAGACAGCCAACAGCTTCAGATACACACGTCTCAATTTACATCAACAACATAACTCAGGAAGTAGGAAGCTCTCTCATCCATTTATATACATATTGATACAGTCTTATACTGGCCCCTCCACAGACGTTGTGTTAAACACTTTACAACAAAGCTTGCTTAGTGTCCAACAAGCTTTCTCTGCCCTTCACCTTGTTCTGAACACCTCCAAAAACAAAGGTCAAGTGGTTTGGTAAGAAGAATGCCCCTCTCCCCTACAGGTGTGATTACTACCTCTGAGGGTTTAGAGCTTGAGGTAGTCACCTCATACCAGTACTTGGGAGTATGGCTAGACTCTCAGCACATATCAAAGCTGCAGGCTAAAGTTAAATCTAGACGTGGTTTCCTCTATCACAATTGCTCCTCTTTCACCACAGCTTCCAAGCTAACCTTTTTCACCCCAGCTGCCAAACTAACCTTGATGACCATCCTACCCATGCTAGATTACAGAGACATCATTTACAGATCGGCAGGTGAGGGTGCTCTCGAGCGGCTAGATGTTCTTTACCATTCGGCCATCAGATTTGCCACCAATGCTCCTTATAGGACACATCACTGCACTCTATACTCCTCTGTAAACTGGTCATCTCTGTATACCCGTCGCAAGAACCACTGGTTGATGCTTATTTATAAAACCCTTTTAGGCCTCACTCCCCCCTTTCTGAGATATCTACTGCAGCCCTCATCCTCCACATACAACACCCGTTCTGCCAGTCACATTCTGTTAAAGGTCCCCAAAGCACACACATCCCTGGGTCGCTCCTCTTTTCAGTTCGCTGCGACTGGAACGAGCTGCAACAAACACTCAAACTGGACAGTTTTATCTCAATCTCTACATTCAAAGACTCAATCATGGACACTCTTACTGACAGTTGTGGCTGCTTTGTGTGATGTATTGTTGTCTCTACCTTCTTGCTGTTGTCTGTGCCCAATAATGTTTGTATCATGTTTTGTGTTGCTACCATGTTGTGTTGCTACCATGTTGTGTTGCTACCATGTTGTTGTTATGTTGTGTTGCTACCATGTTGTTGTCATGTTGTGTTGCTACCATGTTGTTGCCATGTTGCTACCATGTTGTGTTGTCATGTGTTGCTGCCTTGCTATGTTGTTGTCTTAGCTCTCTCTTTATGTAGTGTTGTCTCAGGTCTCTCTTTATGTAGTGTTGTCTTAGGTCTCTCTTTATGTAGTGTTGTCTTAGGTCTCTCTTTATGTAGTGTTGTGTTGTCTCTCTTTATGTAGTGTTGTGTTGTCTTAGGTCTCTCTTTATGTTGTGTTGTCTCTCTTTATGTAGTGTTGTCTCAGGTCTCTCTTTATGTAGTGTTGTCTTAGGTCTCTCTTTAGGTAGTGTTGTCTTTAGGTCTCTCTTTATGTAGTGTTGTGTTGTCTTAGGTCTCTCTTTATGTAGTGTTGTCTCTCTTTATGTAGTGTTGTCTCAGGTCTCTCTTTATGTTGTGTTGTCTTAGGTCTCTCTTTAGGTAGTGTTGTCTTTAGGTCTCTCTTTATGTAGTGTTGTGTTGTCTTAGGTCTCTCTTTATGTAGTGTTGTCTCTCTTTATGTAGTGTTGTCTTAGGTCTCTCTTTATGTAGTGTTGTCTCTCTTTATGTAGTGTTGTGGGTCTCTCTTTATGTAGTGTTGTGTTGTCTTAGGTCTCTCTTTATGTAGTGTTGTGTTGTGTTGTCTCTCTTTATGTAGTGTTGTGTTGTCTTAGGTCTCTCTTTATGTAGTGTTGTGTTGTCTCTCTTCATGTAGTGTTGTGGTGTCTCTCTTTATGTAGTGTTGTGGTGTCTCTCTTTATGTAGTGTTGTGGTGTCTCTCTTCATGTAGTGTTGTGTTGTCTCTCTTTATGTAGTGTTGTGGTGTCTCTCTTCATGTAGTGTTGTGTTGTCTCTCTTCATGTAGTGTTGTGGTGTCTCTCTTTATGTAGTGTTGTGTTGTCTCTCTTTATGTAGTGTTGTGTTGTCTCTCTTTATGTAGTGTTGTCTCAGGTCTCTCTTTATGTAGTGTTGTCTTAGGTCTCTCTTTATGTAGTGTTGTCTTAGGTCTCTCTTTATGTAGTGTTGTGGTGTCTCTCTTTATGTAGTGTTGTGTTGTCTCTCTTTATGTAGTGTTGTGTTGTCTCTCTTTATGTAGTGTTGTGTTGTCTCTATGTAGTGTTGTGTTGTCTCTCTTTATGTAGTGTTGTGGTGTCTCTCTTTATGTAGTGTTGTGTTGTCTCTCTTTATGTAGTGTTGTGTTGTCTTAGGTCTCTCTTTATGTAGTGTTGTGTTGTCTCTCTTTATGTAGTGTTGTGTTGTCTTAGGTCTCTCTTTATGTAGTGTTGTCTTGTCTCTCTTTATGTAGTGTTGTGTTGTCTCTCTTTATGTAGTGTTGTGGTGTCTCCCTTTATGTAGTGTTGTGTTGTCTCTCTTTATGTAGTGTTGTGGTGTCTCAGGTCTCTCTTTATGTAGTGTTGTGTTGTCTCAGGTCTCTCTTTATGTAGTGTTGTGTTGTCTCAGGTCTCTCTTTATGTAGTGTTGTGTTGTCTCTCTTTATGTAGTGTTGTCTTAGGTCTCTCTTTATGTAGTGTTGTGGTGTCTCTCTTTATGTAGTGTTGTGGTGTCTCTCTTTATGTAGTGTTGTGGTGTCTCTCTTGTCGTGATGTGTGTTTCTATATTTATATTTGATTTATTTTACATTTTTTTATCCCAGGCCCCGGTCCCCGCAGGAGGCCTTTTGCCTTTTGGTAGGCCGTCATTGTCAATAAGAATTTGTTCTTAACTGACTTGCCTAAGGTTAAACAAAGGTTAAACAAAAAAGCTGGAAAGGAAGGACTGTGTCACCTGACCTGCATTGTTTAGCTTGTTGTTACCACATCCAGTAAAAAGCATCACTAGTATGTATACATATATATATATATATATACAGTGGATATACGGTTGATATACTGGGTATACGGTTGATATACTGTGGGTATACGGTTGATATACTGGGTATACGGTTGATATACTGTGGGTATACGGTTGATATACTGTGTATACGGTTGATATACTGTGGGTATACGGTTGATATACTGGGTATACGGTTGATATACTGTGGGTATACGGTTGATATACTGGGTATACGGTTGATATACTGTGGGTATACGGTTGATATACTGGGTATACGGTTGATATACTGTGGGTATACGGTTGATATACTGGGTATACGGTTGATATACTGTGGGTATACGGTTGATATACTGTGGGTATACTGTTGATATACTGGGTATACGGTTGATATACTGGGTATACAGTTGATATACTGGGGGTAAACGGTTGATATACTGGATATACGGTTGATATACTGGGTATACGGTTGATATACTGTGGGTATACGGTTGATATACTGTGGGTATACTGTTGATATACTGGGGGTAAACGGTTGATATACTGGATATACGGTTGATATACTGGGTATACGGTTGATATACTGTGGGTATACGGTTGATATACTGGGTATACGGTTGATATACTGTGGGTATACGGTTGATATACTGGGTATACGGTTGATATACTGTGGGTATACGGTTGATATACTGTGGGTATACTGTTGATATACTGGGTATACGGTTGATATACTGGGTATACAGTTGATATACTGGGGGTAAACGGTTGATATACTGGATATACGGTTGATATACTGGGTATACGGTTGATATACTGTGGGTATACGGTTGATATACTGTGGGTATACGGTTGATATACTGTGGGTATACTGTTGATATACTGGGGGTAAACGGTTGATATACTGGATATACGGTTGATATACTGGGTATACGGTTGATATACTGGGTATACGGTTGATATACTGGGTATACGGTTGATATACTGTGGGTATACGGTTGATATACTGGGTATACGGTTGATATACTGGGGGTATACGGTTGATATACTGTGGGTATACGGTTGATATACTGGGTATACGGTTGATATACTGGGTATACGGTTGATATACTGTGGGTATACGGTTGATATACTGTGGGTATACGGTTGATATACTGTGGGTATACGGTTGATATACTGTGGGTATACGGTTGATATACTGTGGGTATACGGTTGATATACTGGGTATACGGTTGATATACTGTGGGTATACGGTTGATATACTGGGTATACGGTTGATATACTGTGGGTATACGGTTGATATACTGTGGGTATACAGTTGATATACTGGGTATACGGTTGATATACTGGGTATACGGTTGATATACTGGGTATACAGTTGATATACTGGGTATACGGTTGATATACTGTGGGTATACGGTTGATATACTGCGGGTATACGGTTGATATACTGTGGGTATACGGTTGGTATACTGTGGGTATACGGTTGATATACTGTGGGTATACGGTTGATATACTGGGTATACGGTTGATATACTGTGGGTATACGGTTGATATACTGTGGGTATACGGTTGATATACTGGGTATACGGTTGATATACTGGATATACGGTTGATATACTGTGGGTATACGGTTGATATACTGGGGGTATACGGTTGATATACTGGGGGTATACGGTTGATATACTGTGGGTATACGGTTGATATACTGGGTATACGGTTGATATACTGTGGGTATACGGTTGGTATACTGTGGGTATACGGTTGATATACTGGGTATACGGTTGATATACTGGGTATACGGTTGATATACTGGGGGTATACGGTTGATATACTGTGGGTATACGGTTGATATACTGTGGGTATACGGTTGATATACTGGGTATACGGTTGATATACTGTGGGTATACGGTTGATATACTGTGGGTATACGGTTGATATACTGGGTATACGGTTGATATACTGGGTATACGGTTGATATACTGGGTATACGGTTGATATACTGTGGGTATACGGTTGATATACTGTGGGTATACTGTTGATATACTGGGGTAAGCAGTTGATATACTGGATATACGGTTGATATACTGGGTATACGGTTGATATACTGGGTATACGGTTGATATACTGGGGGTATACGGTTGATATACTGGGTATACGGTTGATATACTGGGTATACGGTTGATATACTGTGGGTATACGGTTGATATACTGTGGGTATACGGTTGATATACTGGGTATACGGTTGATATACTGTGGGTATACGGTTGATATACTGTGGGTATACGGTTGATATACTGTGGGTATACGGTTGATATACTGTGGGTATACGGTTGATATACTGGGTATACGGTTGATATACTGGGTATACGGTTGATATACTGGGTATACGGTTGGTATACTGTGGGTATACGGTTGATATACTGTGGGTATACGGTTGGTATACTGTGGGTATACGGTTGATATACTGGGTATACAGTTGATATACTGGGTATACGGTTGGTATACTGGGTATACGGTTGATATACTGGATATACGGTTGATATACTGGATATACGGTTGATATACTGGGTATACGGTTGATATACTGGGTATACGGTTGATATACTGTGGGTATACGGTTGATATACTGTGGGTATACGGTTGATATACTGTGGGTATACGGTTGATATACTGTGGGTATACGGTTGATATACTGTGGATATACGGTTGATATACTGGGTATACGGTTGATATACTGGGTATACGGTTGATATACTGGGGGTATACGGTTGATATACTGGGTATACGGTTGATATACTGGGTATACGGTTGATATACTGGGTATACGGTTGATATACTGGGTATACGGTTGATATACTGTGGGTATACGGTTGATATACTGTGGGTATACCGTTGATATACTGGGTATACGGTTGATATACTGGGTATACGGTTGATATACTGTGGGTATACGGTTGATATACTGTGGGTATACTGTTGATATACTGGGGTAAGCGGTTGATATACTGGATATGCGGTTGATATACTGGGTATGCGGTTTGATATACTGGGTATACGGTTGATATACTGGGTATACGGTTGATATACTGTGGGTATCACGATTTGATATACTGGTATACGGTTGATATACTGAGAATTGTCTGATTTTGATATACTGTGGGTATACGGTTGATATACTGGGTATCACGGTTGATATACTGGGTATAACGTTTGATATACTGTGGGTATCACGGTTGATATACTGTGGGTATCGGTTGATATACTGTGGGTATACGGTTGATATACTGTGGGTATACGGTTGATATACTGTGGGTATACGGTTGATATACTGGGTATACGGTTGATATACTGTGGGTATACGGTTGATATACTGGGTATACGGTTGATATACTGTGGGTATACGGTTGATATACTGTGGGTATACAGTTGATATACTGGGTATACAGTTGATATACTGGGTATACGGTTGATATACTGTAAAATTTATCACGGTTGATATACTGTGGGTATCCCCGGTTGATATACTGTGGGTATCGGTTGGTATACTGTGGGTATACGGTTGATATACTGTGGGTATACGGTTGATATACTGGGTATACGGTTGATATACTGTGGGTATACGGTTGATATACTGTGGGTATACGGTTGATATACTGGGTATACGGTTGATACTGGATATACGGTTGATATACTGTGGGTATGCGGTTGATATACTGGGAGTATACGGTTGATATACTGGGGTATCGGTTGATATACTGTGGGTATCACGGTTGATATACTGGGTATACGGTTGATATACTGTGGGTATACGGTTGGTATACTGTGGGTATACGGTTGATATACTGGGTATACGGTTGATATACTGGGTATACGGTTGATATACTGGGGGTATACGGTTGATATACTGTGGTATACGGTTGATATACTGTGGGTATACAGTTGATATACTGGGTATACGGTTGATATACTGTGGGTATACGGTTGATATACTGTGGGTATACGTTTGATACTGGGTATCACGGTTGATATACTGGGTATACGGTTGATATACTGGGTATACGGTTGATATACTGTGGGTATACGGTTGATATACTGTGGGTATACTGTTGATATACTAGGGGTAAGCGGTTGATATACTGGATATACGGTTGATATACTGGGTATACGGTTGATATACTGGGTATACGGTTGATATACTGGGGGTATACGGTTGATATACTGGGTATACGGTTGATATACTGGGTATCACGGTTGATATACTGTGGGTATACGGTTGATATACTGTGGGTATACGGTTGATATACTGGGTATACGGTTGATATACTGTGGGTATACGGTTGATATACTGTGGGTATACGGTTGATATACTGTGGGTATACGGTTGATATACTGTGGGTATACGGTTGATATACTGGGTATACGGTTGATATACTGGGTATACGGTTGATATACTGGGTATACGGTTGGTATACTGTGGGTATACGGTTGATATACTGTGGGTATACGGTTGGTATACTGTGGGTATACGGTTGATATACTGGGTATACGGTTGATATACTGGGTATACGGTTGGTATACTGGGTATACGGTTGATATACTGGATATACGGTTGATATACTGGATATACGGTTGATATACTGGGTATACGGTTGATATACTGGGTATACGGTTGATATACTGTGGGTATACGGTTGATATACTGTGGGTATACGGTTGATATACTGTGGGTATACGGTTGATATACTGTGGGTATACGGTTGATATACTGTGGATATACGGTTGATATACTGGGTATACGGTTGATATACTGGGTATACGGTTGATATACTGTGGGTATACGGTTGATATACTGGGTATACGGTTGATATACTGGGTATACGGTTGATATACTGGGTATACGGTTGATATACTGGGTATACGGTTGATATACTGTGGGTATACGGTTGATATACTGTGGTATACCGTTGATATACTGGGTATACGGTTGATATACTGGGTATACGGTTGATATACTGTGGGTATCACGCGGTTGATATACTGTGGGTATACGGTTGATATACTGGGTATACGGTTGATATACTGTGGTATACGGTTGATATACTGTGGGTATACGGTTAATATACTGGGTATACGGTTGATATACTGGGTATACGGTTGATATACTGGGTATACGGTTGATATACTGTGGGTATGCAGTTGATATACTGTGGGTATCGGTTGATATACTGGGTATACGGTTGATATACTGTGGGTATCACGGTTGGTACTGTGGGTATACGGTTGATATACTGGGTATACGGTTGATATACTGGGTATACGGTTGGTCACCTGTGGGTATACGGTTTGATATACTGGGTATACGGTTGATATACTGTGGGTATACGGTTGATATACTGTGGGTATACGGTTGATATACTGGGGGTATACGGTTGATATACTGTGGGTATACGGTTGATATACTGGGTATACGGTTGATATACTGTGGGTATACGGTTGGTATACTGTGGGTATACGGTTGATATACTGGGTATACGGTTGATATACTGGGTATACGGTTGATATACTGGGGGTATACGGTTGATATACTGTGGGTATACGGTTGATATACTGTGGGTATACGGTTGATATACTGGGTATACGGTTGATATACTGTGGGTATACGGTTGATATACTGTGGGTATACGGTTGATATACTGGGTATACGGTTGATATACTGGGTATACGGTTGATATACTGGGTATACGGTTGATATACTGTGGGTATACGGTTGATATACTGTGGGTATACTGTTGATATACTGGGGGTAAACGGTTGATATACTGGATATACGGTTGATATACTGGGTATACGGTTGATATACTGGGTATACGGTTGATATACTGGGGGTATACGGTTGATATACTGGGTATACGGTTGATATACTGGGTATACGGTTGATATACTGTGGGTATACGGTTGATATACTGTGGGTATACGGTTGATATACTGGGTATACGGTTGATATACTGTGGGTATACGGTTGATATACTGTGGGTATACGGTTGATATACTGTGGGTATACGGTTGATATACTGTGGGTATACGGTTGATATACTGGGTATACGGTTGATATACTGGGTATACGGTTGATATACTGGGTATACGGTTGGTATACTGTGGGTATACGGTTGATATACTGTGGGTATACGGTTGGTATACTGTGGGTATACGGTTGATATACTGGGTATACGGTTGATATACTGGGTATACGGTTGGTATACTGGGTATACGGTTGATATACTGGATATACGGTTGATATACTGGATATACGGTTGATATACTGGGTATACGGTTGATATACTGGGTATACGGTTGATATACTGTGGGTATACGGTTGATATACTGTGGGTATACGGTTGATATACTGTGGGTATACGGTTGATATACTGTGGATATACGGTTGATATACTGGGTATACGGTTGATATACTGGGTATACGGTTGATATACTGGGGGTATACGGTTGATATACTGGGTATACGGTTGATATACTGGGTATACGGTTGATATACTGGGTATACGGTTGATATACTGTGGGTATACGGTTGATATACTGTGGGTATACCGTTGATATACTGGGTATACGGTTGATATACTGGGTATACGGTTGATATACTGTGGGTATACGGTTGATATACTGTGGGTATACGGTTGATATACTGGGTATACGGTTGATATACTGTGGGTATACGGTTGATATACTGTGGGTATACGGTTAATATACTGGGTATACGGTTGATATACTGGGTATACGGTTGATATACTGGGTATACGGTTGATATACTGTGGGTATACAGTTGATATACTGTGGGTATACGGTTGATATACTGGGTATACGGTTGATATACTGTGGGTATACGGTTGATATACCATGGGTATACGGTTGATATACTGGGTATACGGTTGATATACTGGGTATACGGTTGATATACTGTGGGTATCACGGTTGATATACTGGGTATACGATTTGATATACTGTGGGTATACGGTTGATATACTGTGGGTATACGGTTGATATACTGGGTATACGGTTGATATATGTGGGTATACGGTTGATATACTGGGTATACGGTTGATACTGTGGGTATACGGTTGATATACTGGGTATACGGTTGATATACTGGGTATACGGTTGATATACTGGGTATACGGTTGATATGTGGGTATACGGTTGATATACTGTGGGTATCAGTTTGATATACTGTGGATATACAGTTGTATACTGTGGGTATACGGTTGATATACTGGGTATCCGGACTGGTATACTGTGGGCATACGGTTGATATACTGGGTATACGGTTGATATACTGTGGGTATACGGTTGATATACTTGTGGGTATACGGTTGATATACTGTGGGTATACAGTTGATATACTGTGGGTATACAGTTGATATACTGTGGGTATACAGTTGATATACTGGGTATACAGTTGATATACTGGGTATACGGTTGATATACTGTGGGTATACGGTTGATATATTGGGTATACGGTTGATATACTGTGGGTATACAGTTGATATACTGTGGGTATACAGTTGATATACTGGGTATACAGTTGATATACTGGGTATACGGTTGATATACTGTGGGTATACAGTTGATATACTGTGGGTATACGGTTAATATGCTGTGGGTATACTGTGGGTATACGGTTGAAATATCACTGGGTATACAGTTGATGTATAAATTTATACGGTTGATATACTGTAGGTATACAGTTGATATACTGTGGGTATAGGAGTTGATATACTGTGGGTATACAGTTGAGATACTGTGGGCATCGGTTGATATATACTGAGTATACGGTTGATATACTGTGGGTATACGGTTGATATACTGGGTATACGGTTGATATACTGTGGGTATACGGTTGATATACTGTGGGTATACAGTTGATATACTGTGGGTATACGGTTGATATACTGTGGGTATACGGTTGATATACTGGGTATACGGTTAATATACTGGGGGTATACTGTGGGTATACGGTTGATATACTTTGGGTAAATGAACAGAGTGAAATACT
>NW_027037063.1:0-17236 GCF_034236695.1 Oncorhynchus nerka
GAGTACGACCCTGCCTCACACAGGAAGCGGCGCAGGTCCTAATCCAGGCACTTGTCATCTCCCGTCTGGATTACTGCAACTCGCTGTTGGCTGGGCTCCCTGCCTGTGCCATTAAACCCCTACAACTCATCCAGAACGCCGCAGCCCGTCTGGTGTTCAACCTTCCCAAGTTCTCTCACGTCACCCCGCTCCTCCGCTCCCTCCACTGGCTTCCAGTTGAAGCTCGCATCCGCTACAAGACCATGGTGCTTGCCTACGGAGCTGTGAGGGGAACGGCACCTCAGTACCTCCAGGCTCTGATCAGGCCCTACACCCAAACAAGGGCACTGCGTTCATCCACCTCTGGCCTGCTCGCCTCCCTACCACTGAGGAAGTACAGTTCCCGCTCAGCCCAGTCAAAACTGTTCGCTGCTCTGGCCCCCCAATGGTGGAACAAACTCCTCACGACGCCAGGACAGCGGAGTCAATCACCACCTTCCGGAGACACCTGAAACCCCACCTGTAATGTAATGTACAGGTAAAGCAACAGGTCACTCTGTACAGGTAAAGCAACAGGTCACTCTGTACAGGTAAAGCAACAGGTCACTCTGTACAGGTAAGCAACAGGTCACTCTGTAAAGGTAAAGCAACAGGACACTGCACAGGTAAAGCAACAGGACACTCTGTACAGGGAGAGGTAAAGCAACAGGACACTCTGTACAGGTAAAGGTAAAGCAACAGGACACTCTGTATAGGGAGAGGCAAAGCAACAGGACACTCTGTACAGGTAAAGCAACAGGACACTCTGTACAGGTAAAGCAACAGGACACTCTGTACAGGTAGAGGTAAAGCAACAGGACACTCTGTACAGGTAGAGGTAAAGCAACAGGACACTCTGTACAGGTAAAGCAACAGGTCACTCTGTACAGGTAGAGGTAAAGCAACAGGATACTCTGCACAGGTAGAGCAACAGGACACTCTGCACAGGTAGAGCAACAGGACACTCTGTACAGGTAAAGCAACAGGACACTCTGTACAGGTAAAGCAACAGGACACTCTGTACAGGTAGAGCAACAAGACACTCTGTACAGGTAAAGCAACAGGACACTCTGTACAGGTAAAGCTACAGGACACTCTGTACAGGTAAAGCAACAGGACACTCTGTACAGGTAAAGCAACAGGACACTCTGTACAGATAAAGCAACAAGACACACTGTACAGGTACAGGTAAAGCAACAGGACACTCTGTACAGGTAAAGCAACAGGACACTCTGTACAGGTAGAGCAACCGGACACTCTGTACAGGTAGAGCAACAGGACACTCTGTACAGGTAAAGCAACTGGACACTCTGTACAGGTAAAGCAACCGGACACTCTGTACAGGTAAAGCAACAGGACACTCTGTACAGGTAGAGCAACAGGACACTCTGTACAGGTAAAGCAACAGGACACTCTGTACAGGTAAAGCAACAGGACACTCTGTACAGGTAGAGCAACCGGACACTCTGTACAGGTAGATTAACAGGACACTCTGTACAGGTAAAGCAACCGGACACTCTGTACAGGTAGAGCAAACTCGGGACACTCTGAACAGGTAAAGCAACAGGACATTCTGCACAGGTAGAGCAACAAGACACACTGAACAGGTAAAGAAACAGGTCACTCTGTACAGGTAAAGCAACAGGTCACTCTGTACAGGTAAAGCAACAGGTCACTCTGTACAGGTAGAGGAAAAGCAACAGGACACTCTGCACAGGTAGAGGTAAAGCAACAGGACACTCTGTACAGGTACAGGTAAAGCAACAGGACACTATGTACAGGTAAAGCAACAGGTCACTCTGTACAGGTAGAGGAAAAGCAACAGGACACTCTGCACAGGTAGAGGTAAAGCAACAGGACACTCTGTACAGGTACAGGTAAAGCAACAGGACACTCTGTACAGGTAAAGCAACCGGACACTCTGTACAGGTAGAGGTAAAGCAACAGGACACTCTACAGGTAGAGGTAAAGCAACAGGACACTCTACAGGTAGAGGTAAAGCAACAGGACACTCTGTACATATAAAGGAACAGGACACTGTACAGGTAAAAGAACAGTAGACTCTGTACAGGTAAAGCAACAGGACACTCTGTACAGGTAGAGGTAAAGCAACAGGACACTCTACAGGTAGAGGTAAAGCAACAGGACACTCTGTACAGGTAGATGTAAAGCAACAGGACATTGTACAGGTAGAGGTAAAGTAACAGGACACTCTGTACAGGTAAAGCAACCGGACACTCTGTACAGGTAAAGCAACAGGACACTCTGTACAGGTAGAGCAACAGGACACTCTGTACAGGTAAAGCAACAGGACACTCTGTACAGGTAAAGCAACAGGACACTCTGTACAGGTAGAGCAACCGGACACTCTGTACAGGTAGATTAACAGGACACTCTGTACAGGTAAAGCAACCGGACACTCTGTACAGGTAGAGCAACCGGACACTCTGAACAGGTAAAGCAACAGGACATTCTGCACAGGTAGAGCAACAAGACACACTGAACAGGTAAAGAAACAGGTCACTCTGTACAGGTAAAGCAACAGGTCACTCTGTACAGGTAAAGCAACAGGTCACTCTGTACAGGTAGAGGAAAAGCAACAGGACACTCTGCACAGGTAGAGGTAAAGCAACAGGACACTCTGTACAGGTACAGGTAAAGCAACAGGACACTATGTACAGGTAAAGCAACAGGTCACTCTGTACAGGTAGAGGAAAAGCAACATGACACTCTGCACAGGTAGAGGTAAAGCAACAGGACACTCTGTACAGGTACAGGTAAAGCAACAGGACACTCTGTACAGGTAAAGCAACCGGACACTCTGTACAGGTAGAGGTAAAGCAACAGGACACTCTACAGGTAGAGGTAAAGCAACAGGACACTCTACAGGTAGAGGTAAAGCAACAGGACACTCTGTACATGTAAAGGAACAGGACACTGTACAGGTAAAAGAACAGTAGACTCTGTACAGGTAAAGCAACAGGACACTCTGTACAGGTAGAGGTAAAGCAACAGGACACTCTACAGGTAGAGGTAAAGCAACAGGACACTCTGTACAGGTAGATGTAAAGCAACAGGACATTGTACAGGTAGAGGTAAAGTAACAGGACACTCTGTACAGGTAGATGTAAAGCAACAGGACATTGTACAGGTAAAGCGACAGGACACTCTGTACAGGTAAAGCAACAGGACACTCTGTACAGGTAGAGGTAAAGCAACAGGACAGATAAAAAACAGTAACAGCAGTGAATGTGCAGAAATTGCCAATGCAGACTAACTATTTAGCAGTCTTATGGCTTGGGGTTAGATGCTGTTCAGGGTCCTGTTGGTTCCAGACTTGCTGTAGGGTAGCAGAGATTTGTAAGTCGCTCTGGATAAGAGCGTCTGCTAAATGACTTAAATGTAATGTAAATGTAGAGGACAATCTATGACTTGGGTGGCTGGAGTCTTTGACAATGATTAGGGCCTTCCTCTGATACCGCCTGGTGTAGAGGTCCTGGATGGCAGGAAGCTTGGTGATGTACTGGGCCGTACTCACTACCCTCTGTAGCGCCTTGTGATTGGATGCCAAGTTGTTGTCATACCAAGCGGTGATTCCGCCAGTCAAGATGCTCTCAATGGTACAGCTGTATAACTTTTGAAGATCTGAGGGACCATGCATGAGGGGGCCAAACCTACTTGTCCAGCCACAATACACCTGTCAAGATATAACTAAAAGGAAGGATGAACATTTACTACAGCTAGTTATCAGAAAACTGGCATAAATGTGAATATGACCAATTAAAATCCAAGAACTGTCAATTACTTAGTTGTTATAATATATATATATATCGTAGTATAGTTGTTATACATGCAGTTAGGAGGTGAACTGGTACTAAGTACACATTCATATTACTGCTGCCTTGTTAAAAACTTCTTAGTGATAGGCGTCCCGTCAATGGGACAGTTGTAAATCCTGCAGCCCTTGTGTCTCGATCGCAGATTTTTAGAGAAACAACAAATGTTGGTACATATAAGTGTGTTATATTGGCTGAAAGCTTAAATTCTTGTTAATATAAATGCCCTGTCCAATGTGTAGTAGCTTTTACTGTGAATAAATGCCATGCTGTTGTTTGAGGAGAGCTCCTAAGAACAAAACACTTTTTTCACCGCGATAGGTTTGATACCTTCACCTCTGAAGGTGAAATGTGTACTTACATTCTGAAATATTGCTCTTATTCATCATCCCCAGGATCCCAGAGATAACATGAAGTGTCGTTTGGTTAGATAAAATAATTTGTCATATCCTAAAAAGGTCCATATAGCAAGATCGATTTTGTATTTCCACTCGTTCAATTTGCAAATAAAGGAATCTGTGAAAATCTCACCCTAAACATGGTTTCAACCAGTCAAATTACGTCCGTATTTATTCCTCAGAGATCCTAGAATGTAACCAGACTTCCCTATATCATTAGGGGGAGGGGGGAGTATATCCTATAGGACACCAAATTTGGTCTGAGAGCGACGCCTTCAAGGAGCACCGATGACGCGGGTGCACTTCATTGACTGTAACTTTGTCAAATCAGCACCAATCGGGGTTAAACAAAGCTAGCTAGATAGCCAATGAGCTGGGCTTTACGGGAGTATCGGGAAATCCCGTATCTGTCGCAAAATGTACGACAACCAGCCTTTTCCTTTTGGACAAAAATTACAAGAATATGAAGTTTTGAAAACTGGTTGTTTTGCAAATGATGATCTTATCATATGGCTACTAATACTGGAAAAGCTAAATCAAAATACAAGTACACAGATTTGACGATATTCTTGCAGAAAAATGTAATGTGAATGTAAATGTCTCCTTCACATTGCACATACACTGCTGCCATCTTGTGGATACCATCGGAATTACAACCAGAGTGAAAAAGAAACGGTTGTTTTTTACTTTGTATTTTTCTTTTACCAGATCTATTGTGTTATATCCTCCTACATTCCTTTCACTTTTACCAGAACTATTGTGTTATATTCTCCTATATTCCTTTCACATTTCCACAAACTTCAAAGTATTTCCTTTTAAGTGGTACAAAAGAGTATGCATATCCTTGCTTCAGGTCCTGAGCTACAGGCAGTTCGGGAAAATTGAAAAAAGGGGGATATACCTGTATGGGCCAAATAATGGTGATCCACACCCTATATGGGCCAAATAATGGTGATCCACACAGGTAAAGGTAAAGCAACAGGTCACTCTGTACAGGTAGAGGTAAAGCAACAGGATACTCTGTACAGGTAGAGGTAAAGCAACAGGACACTCTGTACAGGTAAAGCAACAGGACACTCTGTACAGGTAGAGCAACAGGACACTCTGTACAGGTAAAGCAACAGGACACTCAGTACAGGTAAAGTAACAGGACATTCTGTACAGGTAAAGCAACAAGACACTCTGTACAGGTAAAGCAACAAGACACTCTGTACAGGTAAAGCAACCGGACACGCTGTACAGGTAGAGCAACAGGACACTCTGTACAGGTACAGGTAAAGCAACAGGACACTCTGTACAGGTAAAGCAACAAGACACTCTGTACAGGTAGAGCAACAGGACACACTGAACAGGTAAAGAAACAGGTCACTCTGTACAGGTAAAGCAACAGGTCACTCTGTACAGGTAGAGCAACAGGACACTCTGTACAGGTAGAGCAACAGGACACTCTGTACAGGTAAGCAACAGGTCACTCTGTAAAGGTAAAGCAACAGGACACTGCACAGGTAAAGCAACAGGACACTCTGTACAGGGAGAGGTAAAGCAACAGGACACTCTCTACAGGTAAAGCAACAGGACACTCTGTACAGGTAAAGCAACAGGACACTCTTTACAGGTAGAGGTAAAGCAACAGGACACTCTGTACAGGTAGAGGTAAAGCAACAGGACACTGTACAGGTAAAGGTAAAGCAACAGGACACTCTGTATAGGGAGAGGTAAAGCAATAGGACACTCTGTACAGGTAAAGCAACAGGACACTCTTTACAGGGAGAGGTAAAGCAACAGGACACTCTGGACAGGTAAAGGTAAAGCAACAGGACACTGCACAGGTAAAGCAACAGGACACTCTGTACAGGGAGAGGTAAAGCAACAGGACACTCTGTACAGGTAAAGGTAAAGCAACAGGACACTCTGTATAGGGAGAGGTAAAGCAACAGGACACTCTGTACAGGGAGAGCAACAGGACACTCTGTACAGGTAAAGCAACAGGACACTCTGTACAGGTAGAGGTAAAGCAACAGGACACTGTGTACAGGTAGAGGTAAAGCAACAGGACACTCTGTACAGGTAAAGCAACAGGACACTCTGTACAGGTAAAGCAACAGGACACTCTGTACAGGTAGAGCAACAGGACACTCTGTACAGGTAAAGCAACAGGAAACTCAGTACAGGTAAAGCAACAGGACATTCTGCACAGGTAGAGCAACAGGACACTCTGCACAGGTAGAGCAACAGGACACTCTGCACAGGTAGAGCAACAGGACACTCTGCACAGGTAGAGCAACAGGACACTCTGTACAGGTAAAGCAACAGGACACTCTGCACAGGTAGAGCAACAGGACACTCTGTACAGGTAGAGCAACAGGACACTCTGTACAGGTAAAGCAACAGGACACTCTGTACAGGTAAAGCAACAGGACACTCTGTACAGGTAGAGGTAAAGCAACAGGACACTCTGAACAGGTAAAGCAACAGGACACTCTGTACAGGTAGAGCAACAAGACACTCTGTACAGGTAAAGCAACAGGACACTCTGTACAGATAAAGCAACAAGACACACTGTACAGGTACAGGTAAAGCAACAGGACACTCTGTACAGGTAAAGCAACAGGACACTATGTACAGGTAAAGCAACAGGACACTCTGTACAGATAAAGCAACAAGACACACTGTACAGGTACAGGTAAAGCAACAGGACACTCTGTACAGGTAAAGCAACAGGACACTCTGTACAGGTAAATCAACAGGACACTCTGTACAGGTAGAGCAACCGGACACTCTGTACAGGTAGAGCAACAGGACACTCTGTACAGGTAAAGCAACCGGACACTCTGTACAGGTAAAGCAACCGGACACTCTGTACAGGTAGAGCAACAGGACACTCTGTACAGGTAGAGCAACCGGACACTCTGTACAGGTAGATTAACAGGACACTCTGTACAGGTAAAGCAACCGGACACTCTGTACAGGTAGAGCAACCGGACACTCTGTACTGGTAGAGCAACAGGACACTCTGTACAGGTAGAGCAACCGGACACTCTGTACAGGTAGATTAACAGGACACTCTGTACAGGTAAAGCAACAGGACACTCTGTACAGGGAGAGGTAAAGCAACAGGACACTCTGTACAGGTAAAGGTAAAGCAACAGGACACTCTGTATAGGGAGAGGTAAAGCAACAGGACACTCTGTACAGGGAGAGCAACAGGACACTCTGTACAGGTAAAGCAACAGGACACTCTGTATAGGGAGAGGTAAAGCAACAGGACACTCTGTACAGGGAGAGCAACAGGACACTCTGTACAGGTAAAGCAACAGGACACTCTGTACAGGTAGAGGTAAAGCAACAGGACACTGTGTACAGGTAGAGGTAAAGCAACAGGACACTCTGTACAGGTAAAGCAACAGGACACTCTGTACAGGTAAAGCAACAGGAAACTCAGTACAGGTAAAGCAACAGGACATTCTGCACAGGTAGAGCAACAGGACACTCTGCACAGGTAGAGCAACAGGACACTCTGCACAGGTAGAGCAACAGGACACTCTGCACAGGTAGAGCAACAGGACACTCTGTACAGGTAAAGCAACAGGACACTCTGCACAGGTAGAGCAACAGGACACTCTGTACAGGTAGAGCAACAGGACACTCTGTACAGGTAAAGCAACAGGACACTCTGTACAGGTAAAGCAACAGGACACTCTGTACAGGTAGAGGTAAAGCAACAGGACACTCTGAACAGGTAAAGGAACAGGACACTCTGTACAGGTAGAGCAACAAGACACTCTGTACAGGTAAAGCAACAGGACACTCTGTACAGATAAAGCAACAAGACACACTGTACAGGTACAGGTAAAGCAACAGGACACTCTGTACAGGTAAAGCAACAGGACACTCTGTACAGATAAAGCAACAAGACACACTGTACAGGTACAGGTAAAGCAACCGGACACTCTGTACAGGTAAAGCAACAGGACACTCTGTACAGGTAAATCAACAGGACACTCTGTACAGGTAGAGCAACAGGACACTCTGTACAGGTAGAGCAACCGGACACTCTGTACAGGTAGATTAACAGGACACTCTGTACAGGTAAAGCAACCGGACACTCTGTACAGGTAGAGCAACCGGACACTCTGAACAGGTAAAGCAACAGGACATTCTGCACAGGTAGAGCAACAAGACACACTGAACAGGTAAAGAAACAGGTCACTCTGTACAGGTAAAGCAACAGGTCACTCTGTACAGGTAAAGCAACAGGTCACTCTGTACAGGTAGAGGAAAAGCAACAGGACACTCTGCACAGGTAGAGGTAAAGCAACAGGACACTCTGTACAGGTACAGGTAAAGCAACAGGACACTCTGTACAGGTAAAGCAACCGGACACTCTGTACAGGTAGAGGTAAAGCAACAGGACACTCTACAGGTAGAGGTAAAGCAACAGGACACTCTGTACAGGTAGATGTAAAGCAACAGGACATTGTACAGGTAGAGGTAAAGTAACAGGACACTCTGTACAGGTAGATGTAAAGCAACAGGACATTGTACAGGTAAAGCGACAGGACACTCTGTACAGGTAAAGCAACAGGACACTCTGTACAGGTAGAGGTAAAGCAACAGGACAGATAAAAACAGTAACAGCAGTGAATGTGCAGAAATTGCCAATGCAGACTAACTATTTAGCAGTCTTATGGCTTGGGGTTAGATGCTGTTCAGGGTCCTGTTGGTTCCAGACTTGCTGTAGGGTAGCAGAGATTTGTAAGTCGCTCTGGATAAGAGCGTCTGCTAAATGACTTAAATGTAAATGTAAATGTAGAGGACAATCT
Organism: Oncorhynchus nerka; assembly: GCF_034236695.1. Taxonomy (NCBI): domain Eukaryota; kingdom Metazoa; phylum Chordata; class Actinopteri; order Salmoniformes; family Salmonidae; genus Oncorhynchus; species Oncorhynchus nerka. The sequence goes on from NW_027037063.1 coordinate 9,076, forward strand.
ATGACTTGGTGGGATGGAGTCTTTGACAATGATTAGGCCTTCCTCTGATACCGCCTGGTGTAGAGGTCCTGGATGGCAGGAAGCTTGGTGATGTATCACCGTACTCACTACCCTCTGTAGCGCCTTGTGATTGGATGCCAAGTTGTTGTCATACCAAGCGGTGATTCCGCCAGTCAAGATGCTCTCAATGGTACAGCTGTATAACTTTTTGAAGATCTGAGGGACCATGCATGAGGGGCCAAACCTACTTGTCCAGCCACAATACACCTGTCAAGATATATCTAAAAGGAAGGATGAACATTTACTACAGCTAGTTATCAGAAAACTGGCATAAATGTGAATATGACCAATTAAAACCAAGAACTGTCAATTACTTAGTTGTTATAATATATATATATATCGTAGTATAGTTGTTATACATGCAGTTAGGAAGTGAACTGGTACTAAGTACACATTCATATTACTGCTGCCTTGTTAAAAACTTCTTAGTGATAGGCGTCCCGTCAATGGGGGACAGTTGTAAATCCTGCAGCCCTTGTGTCTCGATCGCAGATTTTTAGAGAAACAACAAATGTTGGTACATATAAGTGTGTTATATTGGCTGAAAGCTTAAATTCTTGTTAATATAAATGCCCTGTCCAATGTAGTAGCTTTTACTGTGAATAAATGCCATGCTGTTGTTTGAGGAGAGCTCCTAAGAACAAAACACTTTTTTCACCGCGATAGGTTTGATACCTTCACCTCTGAAGGTGAAATGTGTACTTACATTCTGAAATATTGCTCTTATTCATCATCCCCAGGATCCCAGAGATAACATGAAGTGTCGTTTGGTTAGATAAAATAATTTTTCATATCCTAAAAGGTCCATATAGCAAGATCGATTTTGTATTTCCACTCGCTCAATTTGCAAATAAAGGAATCTGTGAAAATCTCACCCTAAACATGGTTTCAACCAGTCAAATTACGTCCGTATTTATTCCTCAGAGATCCTAGAATGTAACCAGACTTCCCTATATCATTAGGGGAGGGGGAGTATATCCTATAGGACACCAAATTTGGTCTGAGAGCGACGCCTTCAAAGGAGCACCGATGACGCTGGTGCACTTCATTGACTGTAACTTTGTCAAATCAGCACCAATCGGGGTTAAACAAAAGCTAGCTAGATAGCCAATGAGCTGGGCTTTACGGGAGTATCGGGAAATCCCGTATCTGTCGCAAAATGTACGACAACCAGCCTTTTCCTTTTGGACAAAAATTACAAGAATATGAAGTTTTGAAAACTGGTTGTTTGCAAATGATGATCTTATCATATGGCTACTAATACTGGAAAAGCTAAATCAAAATACAAGTACACAGATTTGATGATATTCTTGCAGAAAAATGTAATGTGAATGTAAATGTCTCCTTCACATTGCACATACACTGCTGCCATCTTGTGGATACCATCGGAATTACAACCAGAGTGAAAAAGAAACGGTTGTTTTTTACTTTGTATTTTTCTTTTACCAGATCTATTGTGTTATATCCTCCTACATTCCTTTCACTTTTACCAGAACTATTGTGTTATATTCTCCTATATTCCTTTCACATTTCCACAAACTTCAAAGTATTTCCTTTCAAGTGGTACAAAAGAGTATGCATATCCTTGCTTCAGGTCCTGAGCTACAGGCAGTTCGGGAAAATTGAAAAAAGGGGGATATACCTGTTTGGGCCAAATAATGGTGATCCACACCCTATATGGGCCAAATAATGTTGATCCACACCCTATATGGGCCAAATAATGGTGATCCACACCCTATATGGGCCAAATAATGATCATACACACCTCTTCAAATATAGATATAATAATCTATTGAGCTCACAAGCAACGAATTCATCTACTATGGTGGGAGATTATAATATGGACCATAAAGGAAATCACACCACAAACTATCAAAGATCATAGATACATTAGAACTAGTGGATATAATGAGGCTGAAACACCCTGACCTAGTGAGATATAGATGGAAGATTCTTAATCAAGATTACTTCCTGGTCTTGTTCTTGTTGGCATCAAAAGTTTAAAAAAAAGTGTTAATAGGAGACCGAATGTGATCGGACCACCATCTTATTGGCCTCCATATAAGTCTTACAGAATTTCCACGTTGACAGGGATATTGGAAATTTAATCAAAGCATATTGGATGACAATTTCTTCTTAACTAAGACAAAATATTTCATAATTTACTTTTTTTTGCACAACAAACAGTACCAGTCAAAAGTTTGGACACCTACTCATTCAAGGGTTTTTCTTTATTTTTGACTATTTTATATATTGTAGAATAATAGTGAAGACATCAAAACTATGAAATAACACACATGGAATCATGTAGTAAACAAAAAAGTGTTATATAAATGAAAATATATTTTAGATTTTAGATTTTTCAAAGTAGCCACCCTTTGCCTTACTGACAGCTTTGCACACTCTTGGCATTCTCTCAACCAGCTTCAAGAGGTAGTCACCTGGAATGCATTTCAATTAACAGGTGTGCCTTGATAAAAATAATTTGTGGAATTCCATTCCTTCTTAATGCGTTTGAGCCAATCAGTTGTGTTGTGACAAGGTAGAGGTGGTATACAGAAGATAGCCATGTTTGGAAAAAGACCAAGTCCATATTATGGCAAGAACAGCTCAAATAAGCAAAGAGAAATGACAGTCCATCATTACTTTAAGACATGAAGGTCAGTCAATCAGGAACATTTCAAGAACTTTTCAAGTTTCTTCAAGTAAAGTCGCAATAACCATCAATGGCTATGATGAATAAGTGACTGAAAGTTACAACCAACTGATTGTACCACAAACATGGAGGAAAAGGGAGAAGGTAGGGAACTTGTTTGCCTGCCCTATATGAAAGATACAAATTGGCTGAAAGGTACTGGCATAAATATAAAAATATTCCACTTTCATTTGAGGACAAAATGTTGACAGCTGAGCCATACAGTTTGCAAAAAAAAATGGGAAGATATTTTTGATGTACCGATTCCATGACACGTGGTTTAAGAAAATGGTACAAAAACAACACTTGATTCAACACTTCAAGTTTTTCTATTTAAATGATTTACAAAATTCATGCCACCAACAGAATGCTATAATGTACAGTATATATGGGGCGTTAAACAATCTCAGCTCTGTAGATTTTGTTGTGAAGAGACATAATCAATAGGTCATTTATTCTGGTATTGCCCCTATGTAGCTTGTCTCTGGTCACAGGCTCAGGAATGGTGAAACAAAATCACAACATTCACTGAAAATGAACCTTACAAATAGTTAATTGGGCGATTTGGAATAAATGATATAATAATAGCTGTAGGGCTGCTTTCATCTTTAGCTCACAATCGGTGGAAATTATACGATTAGGAAGGTTCAAACATTATGTAAAGATTATTCACAGCACAATGGAAAAATATACAGCACATGGAACCAAAATGAGGGTGGACTATGGCGATAGGTGGGATGGGCTGAGAGTGGCTGAGGGGAGGGATTAAAGAGCTGAGGTCTATGATGATAGGTGGGATGTCTGAGAGTGGCTGAGGGGTGGGGATTAAAGAGCTGATGTTTATTGTGAAAGGTGGATGGGCTGAGAGTGGTTGAGGGGGTGGGATTAAAGAGCTGATGTTTATGGTGATAGGTGGGATGGGCTGAGAGTGGCTGAGGGGAGGATTAAAGAGCTGAGGTCTATGGTGATAGGTGGGATGGGCTGAGAGTGGCTGAGGGGGTGGGATTAAAAAGCTGAGGTCTATAGTGATAGGTGGGATGGGCTGAGAGTGGCTGAGGTGCAGGATTAAAGAGCTGAGGTCTATAGTGATAGGTGGGATGGTCTAGTGGCTGGAGGGGTTGGATTAAAGAGCTGAGGTCTATGGTGATAGGTGGGATGGGCTGAGAGAGGCTGAGGGGTGGGATTAAAGAGCTGAGGTCTATGGTGATAGGTGGGATGGGCTGAGAGTGGCTGAAGGGGAGGGATTAAAGAGCTGAGGTCTATGGTGATAGGTGGATGGTCTGAGAGTGGCTGAGGGGTGGGATTAAAGAGCTGATGTTTATGGTGATAGGTGGGATGTGGCTGAGAGTGGCTGAGGGGAGGATTAAAGATCTGAGGTCTATGGTGATAGGTGGGATGGTCAGAGTGGCTGAGGAGGGATTAAAGAGCTGAGGTCTATGATGATAGGTGGGATGGTCTGAGAGTGGCTGAGGGGTGGGATTAAGAGCTGAGGTCTATGGTGATAGGTGGGGATGGGCTGAGAGTGGCTGAGGGGTGGGTTTTAAGAGCTAAGGTCTATGGTGATAGGTGGGATGGGCTGAGAGAGGCTGAGGGGGTGGGTTTTAAGAGCTATGATCTATGGTGATAGGTGGGATGGGCTGAGAGAGGCTGAGGGGTGGTTTATAACGCTGAGGTCTATGGTGATAGGTGGGATGGGCTGAGAGAGGCTGAGGGGTGGGATTAAAGAGCTGAGGTCTAAGGTGATAGGTGGGATGGGCTGAGAGTGGCTGAAGGGGAGGGATTAAAGAGCTGAGGTCTATGGTGATAGGTGGGATGGGCTGAGAGAGGCTGAGGGGTGGGAATAAAGAGCTGAGGTCTATGGTGATAGGTGGGATGGGCTGAGAGGGCTGAGGAGGGATTAAAGAGCTGAGGTCTATAATGATAGGTGGGATGGTCTGAGAGGGCTGAGGGTGGGATTATAGAGCTGATGTTTATGGTGATAGGTGGGATGGGCTGAGAGTGGCTGAGGGGGAGGGATTAAAGAGCTGAGGTCTATGGTGATAGGTGGGATGGTCTGAGAGTGGCTGAGGGGGAGGGATTAAAGAGCTGAGGTCTATGGTGATAGGTAGAATGGGCTGAGAGTGGCTGAGGGGTGGGATTTAAGAGCTGAGGTCTATGGTGATAGGTGGGATGGGCTGAGAGGGCTGGAGGGGGTGGGTTTTAAGAGCTAAGGTCTATGGTGATAGGTGGGATGGGCTGAGAGAGGCTGAGGGGGTGGGTTTAAGAGCTAATGTCTATGGTGATAGGTGGGATGAGCTGAGAGGCTGAGGGGTGGGTTTAAGAGCTAATGTCTATGGTGATAGGGTGGGATGGGCTGAGAGAGGCTGAGGGGTGGGTTTTAAGAGCTAAGGTCTATAGTGATAGGTGGGATGGGCTGAGAGAGGCTGAGGGGGTGGGTTTAGAGCTAAGGTCTATGGTGATAGGTGGGATGGGCTGAGAGAGGCTGAGGGGGTGGGTTAAATGAGCTAAGGTCTATGGTGATAAGGTGGGATGGGCTGAGAGAGGCTGAGGGGTGGGTTTAAGAGCTAATGTCTATGGTGATAGGTGGGATGGGCTGAGAGAGGCTGAGGGGTGGGTTTAAGAGCTAATGTCTATGGTGATAGGTGGGATGGGCTGAGAGAGGCTGAGGGGTGGAGTTTAAAAGAGCTAATGTCTATGGTGATAGGTGGGATGGGCTGAGAGAGGCTGAGGGGGTGGGTTTTAGAGCTAATGTCTATGGTGATAGGTAGGATGGGCTGAAGAGAGGCTGAGGGGTGGGTTTTAAGAGCTAATGTCTATGGTGATAGGTGGGATGGGCTGAAGAGAGGCTGAGGGGTGTGGGTTTTAAGAGCTAATGTCTATGGTGATAGGTGGGATGGGCTGGAGAGAGGCTGAGGGGTGGGGTTTTAAGAGCTAATGTCTATGGTGATAGGTGGGATGGGCTGAGAGAGGCTGAGGGGGTGGGTTTTAAGAGCTAATGTCTATGGTGATAGGTGGGATGGGCTGAGAGAGGCTGAGGGGGTGGGGTTTTAAGAGCTAAGGTCTATGAAGTGATAGGTGGGATGGGCTGAGAGAGGCTGAGGGGGTGGGTTTTAAGAGCTAATGTCTATGGTGATAGGTGGGATGGGCTGAGAGAGGCTGAGGGGTGGTTTTAAGAGCTAATGTCTATGGTGATAGGTGGGATGGGCTGAGAGAGGCTGAGGGGGTGGGTTTTAAGAGCTAATGTCTATGGTGATAGGTGGGATAGTCTGAGAGAGGCTGAGGGGGTGGGTTTAAGAGCTAATGTCTATGGTGATAGGTGGGATGGTCTGAGAGAGGCTGAGGGGCGGGATTAAAGAGCTGAGGTCTTATGGTGATAGGTGGGATGGGCTGGAGAGAGGCTGAGGGGGTGGGTTTTAAGAGCTAATGTCTATGGTGATAGGTGGGATGGGCTGAGAGAGGCTGAGGGGGAGGGTTTAAAGAGCTAATGACTATAATGATAGGTGGGATGGGCTGAGAGAGGCTGAGGGGGTGGGTTTTAAGAGCTAATGTCTATGTTGATAAGGTGGGATGGGCTGAGAGAGGCTGAGGGGGTGGGTTTTAAGAGCTAATGTCTATAGTGATAGGTGGGATGGGCTGAGAGAGGCTGGAGGGGTGGGTTTTAAGAGCTAATGTCTATGGTGATAGGTGGGAGGGCTGAGAGAGGCTGAGGGAGGGTTTTAAGAGCTAATGTCTAAGGTGATAGGTGGGATGCATGAGAGAGGCTGAGGGGGTGGGTTTTAAGAGCTAATGTCTATGGTGATAGGTGGGATGTGGCTGAGAGAGGCTGAGGGGGTGGGTTTTAAGAGCTAATGTCTATGGTGATAGGTGGGATGTCCAAGAGAGGCTGAGGGGGTGGGTTTTAAGAGCTATGGTCTATGGTGATAGTGGGATAGTCTGAGAGAGGCTGAGGGGTGGTTTAAGAGCTAATGCCTATGGTGATAGGTGGATGGGCTGAGAAGAGAGCTGAGGGGTGGGGTTTTAAGAGCTAATGTCTATGGTGATAGGTGGGATGGTCTGAGAGAGGCTGAGGGGTGGGTTTTAAGAACTATGGTCTATAGTGATAGGTGGGATGGGCTGAGAGAGTGGGGCTGGAGGGGGTGGGGTTTTAAGAGCTAATGTCTATGGTGATAGGTGGATGGGCTGAGAGAGGCTAGGGGGTGGGTTTTAAGAGCTAATGTCTATGGTGATAGGTGGGATGGGCTGAGAGAGGCTGAGGGGGTGGGTTTTAAGAGCTAATGTCTATGGTGATAGGTGGGATGGGCTGAGAGAGGCTGAGGGGCAGGATTAAAGAGCTGAGGTCTATGGTGATAGGTGGGATGGTCTGAGAGAGGCTGAGGGGGAGGGATTAAAGAGCTGAGGTCTATGGTGATAGGTGGGATGGTCTGAGAGAGGCTGAGGGGGAGGGATTAAAGAGCTGAGGTCTATGGTGATAGGTGGGATGTTCTGAGAGAGGCTGAGGGGGAGGGATTAAAGAGCTGAGGTCTATGGTGATAGGTGGGATGGGCTGAGAGAGGCTGAGGGGGAAGGATTAAAGAGCTGAGGTCTATAATGATAGGTGGGATGGGCTGAGAGTGGCTGAGGGGTGGGATTAAAGAGCTGAGGTCTATGGTGATAGGTGGGATGGGCTGAGAGTGGCTGAGGGGGTGGGTTTTAAGAGCTAAGGTCTATGGTGATAGGTGGGATGGTCTGAGAGTGGCTGAGGGGGAGGGATTAAAGAGCTGAGGTCTATGGTGATAGGTGGGATGGGCTGAGAGTGGCTGAGGGGGAGGGATTAAAGAGCTGAGGTCTATGGTGATAGGTGGGATGGTCTGAGAGTGGCTGAGGGGAGGGATTAAAGAGCTGAGGTCTATGGTGATAGGTGGGATGGGCTGAGAGTGGCTGAGGGGGAGGGATTAAAGAGCTGAGGTCTAAGGTGATAGGTGGGATGGGCTGAGAGAGGCTGAGGGGGAGGGATTAAAGAGCTGAGGTCTATGGTGATAGGTGGGATGGGCTGAGAGTGGCTGAGGGGGAGGGATTAAAGAGCTGAGGTCTATGGTGATAGGTGGGATGGGCTGAGAGAGGCTGAGGGGGTGGGTTTTAAGAGCTAAGGTCTATGGTGATAGGTGGGATGGGCTGAGAGAGGCTGAGGGGTGGGTTTTAAGAGCTAAGGTCTATGGTGATAGGTGGGATGGGCTGAGAGAGGCTGAGGGGGTGGGTTTTAAGAGCTAAGGTCTATGGTGATAGGTGGGATGGGCTGAGAGAGGCTGAGGGGTGGGTTTAAGAGCAAAGGTCTATGGTGATAGGTGGGATGGGCTGAGAGAGGCTGAGGGGAGGGTTTTAAGAGCTAATGTCTATGGTGATAGGTGGGATGGGCTGAGAGAGGCTGAG
>NW_027037064.1:0-5000 GCF_034236695.1 Oncorhynchus nerka
CAGCTGCTGTCTCAGTGTGATGAGGGGGAGCTGACGGATAACTCAATATCTTCATGATGTTCTGCGTGTCTTGTATATTTCCCAAATATTATGAATGTGTGGCACCTCAGTTTAGTTTCAATGGGCATGATGATACCTCTATGTGTCTGTGTCTCTATGTGTGTGTGTGGGTGTGTATGTGTCTGTATGTGTGTGTGTCTATATATGTGTGTGTCTGTGTCTCTATGTGTGTGTGTGGGTGTGTATGTGTCTGTATGTGTCTGTGTCTCTATGTGTGTGTGTGGGTGTGTATGTGTCTGTGTCTCTATGTGTGTGTGTGGGTGCGTATGTGTCTGTATGTGTGTGTGTCTATATATGTGTGTGTCTGTGCCTCCATGTGTGTGTGTGGGTGTGTATGTGTCTGTATGTGTGTGTGTCTATATATGTGTGTGTCTGTGTCTCTATGTGTGTGTGTGGGTGCGTGTGTGTCTGTGTCTCTATGTGTGTGTGTGGGTGCGTGTGTGTCTGTGTCTCTATGTGTGTGTGTGGGTGTGTATGTGTCTGTGTCTCTATGTGTGTGTGTGGGTGTGTATGTGTCTGTATGTATGTGTGTGTCTATATATGTGTGTGTGGGTGTGTATGTGTCTGTATGTGTGTGTGTCTATATATGTGTGTGTCTGTGTCTCTATGTGTGTGTGTGGGTGCGTGTGTGTCTGTGTCTCTATGTGTGTGTGTGGGTGTGTATGTGTCTGTGTCTCTATGTGTCTGTATGTGTGTGTGTCTATATATGTGTGTGTCTGTGTCTCTATGTGTGTGTGTCTGTGCCTCCATGTGTGTGTGTGGGTGTGTATGTGTCTGTATATTTGTCTATGTGTGTGTGTCTATACTATGTGTGTGTCCTGTGTCTCTATGTGTGTGTGGGTGTGTATGTATGTGTCTGTATGTATGTGTGTGTCTATATATGTGTGTGTCTGTGCCTCTATGTGTGTGTGTGGGTGTGTATGTGTCTGTATGTGTGTGTGTGGGTGCGTATGTGTCTGTATGTGTGTCTATATATGTGTGTCTGTGTCTCTCTATGTGTGTGTGGGTGTGTATGTGTCTATGTGTGTGTGTGGGTGCGTATGTGTCTGTGTGTGGTGTGTATGTGTCTATATGTGTGTGTCTGTGCCTCTATGTGTGTGTGTGGGTGTGTATGTGTCTGTATGTGTGTGTGTGGGTGCGTATGTGTCTGTATGTGTGTGTGTCTATATATATGTGTGTGTGGGTGCGTATGTGTCTGTATGTGTGTGTGTCTATATATGTGTGTGTGTGGGTGTGTATGTGTCTGTATGTGTGTGTGTGTGTGTCTGTGTCTCTATGTGTGTGTGTGGGTGTGTATGTGTCTGTATGTGTGTGTGTGTGTGTCTGTGTCTCTATGTGTGTGTGTGGGTGTGTATGTGTCTGTATGTGTCTGTGTCTCTATGTGTGTGTGTGTGTGTGTCTGTGTCTCTATGTGTGTGTGTGGGTGTGTATGTGTCTGTATGTGTCTGTGTCTCTATGTGTGTGTGGGTTGTGTGTGTGTCTGTATGTGTGTGTCTATATATGTGTGTGTGGGGTGTATGTGTCTATATATGTGTGTGTGTGGGTGCGTATGTTTCTGTATGTGTCTGTGTCTCCATGTGTGTGTGTGGGTCTATATATGTGTGTGTATGTGTCTATATATGTGTGTGTGTGGGTGCGTATGTTTCTGTATGTGTCTGTGTCTCTATGTGTGTGTGGGTGCGTATGTGTCTACATATGTGTCTGTGTCTCTCTATGTGTGTGTGTGGGTGCATATGTGTCTGTATGTATGTGTGTCTATAAATGTGTGTGTGTTTTATTCCTAAAACACCAAGTCTGTTCTCCAGTCGCCCCCCCCCCACCAAGCAGAGCAGAGCAGCAGCTAGTTAAAGAGCCTAGTGGCTTTTTCCACATAAATTCTTCAGTAAGCTACAAAACAGTCACTTCTGCCACTGTGTGTGTGTGTGTGTGTGTGTGTGTGTGTGTGTGTGTGTGTGTGTGTGTGTGTGTGTGTGTGTGTGCGTGCAGGTTTGGAAGAGTAGACAAGAGGAGGGGATGGTTGGTTGGGGTTAGGGGTGATGGAGAGGGAGGGGGAAGGAGGAAAGGAGAGATTTTACTCTTAATGCTTGACTACAGCACACACATATCTACACACACACACACACAGCTACACACACACAGCTACACACATATCTACACACAGCACACAGCTACACACACACAGCTACACACACACACACACACACACACGCACACACACACAGCTACACACACACACACACACACAGCTACACACACGCACACACACATACACACACACAGCTACACACACACACACACACACATATCTACACACACACACAGCACACACACACACAAACACACATATCTACACACACACACAGCTACACACACACAGCTACACACACACAGCTACACACAGCTATCTACACACACACACACACAGCTACACACAGCTACACACACAGCCACACACACACAGCTACACACACACTACACACACACAGCTACACACACACAGCTACACACACACAGCTACACACAGCTACACACACACAGCTACACACAAACAGCTACACACATATCTACACACGCACTACACACACACAGCTACACACACACAGCTACACACAGCTACACACACACAGCTACACACACACAGCTACACACACACAGCTACACACACACAGCTACACACACACAGCTACACACAGCTACACACACACAGCTACACACAAACACACACACACAGCTACACACACACAGCTACACACACACAGCTACACACACACAGCTACACACACACAGCTACACACACACAGCTACACACACACAGCTACACACAAACAGCTACACACACAGCTACACACACACAGCTACACACACAGCTACACACACACAGCTACACACAAACAGCTACACACACACAGCTACACACACAGCTACACACACACAGCACACAGCTACACACAAACAGCTACACACACACAGCTACACACACACAGCTACACACAGCTACACACACACAGCTACACACACACACACACAGCTACACACACACAGCTACACACACACACACACAGCTACACACACATCAGCACACACACAGCTACACACACACAGCTACACACACACAGCTACACACACATATCTACACACACACAGCTACACACACATATCTACACACAAACAGCTACACACACATCTACACACACACAGCTACACACACATATCTACACACACACAGCTACACACACACAGCTACACACACACAGCTACACACACACAGCTACACACACACAGCTACACACATATCTACACACACACAGCTACACACACACAGCTACACACAGCTACACACACACACAGCTACACACACACAGCTACACACACATCTACACACACACAGCTACACACACACAGCTACACACAGCTACACACACACAGCTACACACACACACAGCTACACACACACAGCTACACACACACAGCTACACACACATCTACACACACACAGCTACACACACACAGCTACACACAGCTACACACACACAGCTACACACACACAGCTACACACAGCTACACACACACAGCTACACACACATCTACACACACACAGCTACACACAAACAGCTACACACACACAGCTACACACACACAGCTACACACACACAGCTACACACACATCTACACACACACAGCTACACACAAACAGCTACACACAGCTACACACACACAGCTACACACAAACAGCTACACACACACAGCTACACACACACAGCTACACACAAACAGCTACACACAGCTACACACACACAGCTACACACACACAGCTACACACACACAGCTACACACAGCTACACACACACAGCTACACACACACCACAGCTACACACACACAGCTACACACAAACAGCTACACACATATCTACACACACACAGCTACACACACATCTACACACACACAGCTACACACACACAGCTACACACACACAGCTACACACACACCACAGCTACACACACACAGCTACACACACACAGCTACACACACACAGCTACACACACACAGCTACACACACACCACATCTACACACACACAGCTACACACACACAGCTACACACACACAGCTACACACACACAGCTACACACACACCACAGCTACACACACACAGCTACACACAAACAGCTACACACACATATCTACACACACACAGCTACACACACATATCTACACACACAGCTACACACACACACACACACACACACACACACACACACACACACACACACACACACACACACACACAGACAGACAGACAGACACACACACAGCTACACACACACAGCTACACACACACAGACAGACACACACACACAGCACACACACACAGCTACACACACACACAGCTAAAACACACACACACATATCTACACAAACACAGCTACAAACACACTGAATCTAGTTTTCTACCCCTGATATAAAAGGTTCCAAGGCTGAATCTAGTTTTCTACCCTGATATAAACAGGTTCCACGGCTGAATCTAGTTTTACCCTGATATAAAAGGTTCCAAGGCTGAATCTAGTTTTCTACCCCTGATGTAAAAGGTTCCACGGCTGAATCTAGTTTTCTACCCCTGATGTAAAATCTGCCCACGGCTGAATCTAGTTTTCTACCCCTGATGTAAAAGGTTCCACGACTGAATCTAGTTTTCTACCCCTGATGTAAAAGGTTCCACGGCTGAATCTAGTTTTCTACCCCTGATGTAAAAGGTTCCACGGCTGAATCTAGTTTTCTACCCCTGATGTAAAAGGTTCCACGGCTGAATCTAGTTTTCTACCCCTGATGTAAAATCTGCCCACGGCTGAATCTAGTTTTCTACCCCTGATGTAAAATCTGCCCACAGATTAATCTAGTTTAGGTTCTATTTCAACCAGCTACTAATTCCCTGTCTAACCTCTG
>NW_027037064.1:10000-17237 GCF_034236695.1 Oncorhynchus nerka
AATTAAACAGACACATATGTGTCTTGAATGGAAGATGGGGGAGATGGGGGGGGAGCAGATAGGGGGAAGGAAGGAGTCATTTCTTTATTAGTGTGGTCCGTTATATCATATTGAATATTGGCCAACAACGATCTGATGACGCGGTCGGGTTTGCAATTCTTGACGCCTCAAAACCAACTTCAGCTTACAATTCATCTACATCACAGGCACTTAGCTTTCCCTCCCTCCCTCCCCCTCCCTCCCTCCCTCCCTCCCTCCCACCCTCACTGTCTTTCCGTCCATCTCCCTCCCTCCCGCTCTCTTTCTCTCTCCCGCTCTCTTTCTCTACCTCAATCTCTTTCTCTCTCTCTAATAAAAGGAGCAAATATGATTTGATCAGAAACAAACAACAGCATGTGAGACACAATAATTCACGACGATGTCCTTTCCTGTGTGCGGTGGGGGTTTGGGATGTAGACGGAAGACCACATGACCATCCGTAAACCGGCGACTCGGGAGGAGGTTTCTCGGAGCCTTCCGCCGTGAAACAAGACATTTATTCTGGCGCTGCTCTGTCTCCCTCCGTTCACTGTGCCGTAGTTGCATGTTGCGCCACCGATAAGCTTTTCAATATCAGTCAAATCATCTGCCCGCCGCGCGCCCAACAATCACAACACCGATCTTTCAATTACGCACGGCTGAGCTGTTATTGACTATACATGTGGATACGCATGCATGCACACGAACGCACACACACACACACACACACACACACACACACACACACACACACACACACACACACACACACACACACACACACACACACACACACACACACACACACACACATTGTTCATTGTTGGGTGATAATGGCAAAGCAACACTGCATTACCGACTCATTTAACCGGCAGAACCTCAAACATCCTCAACACTGCATTACAGAACTGAGGAGAAAAGAGCAGAGTAGAGTAGAGTAGAGTAGAGTAGAGTAGAACAGACCAGAGTAGAATAGAGTAGAGTACAGCAGAGCAGAGTAGAACAGACCAGACCAGACCAGAGTAGAGTAGAGTATAGTAGAACAGACCAGAGTAGAGTAGAGTAGAACAGACCAGACCAGACCAGAGTAGAGTAGAGTATAGTAGAACAGACCGGAGTAGAGTAGAGTAGAGTAGAGTAGAGTAGAAAAGAACATACCAGAGTAGAGTAGAGTAGAGTAGAACAGACCAGAGTAGAGTATAGTAGAACAGACCAGAGTAGAGTAGAGTAGAACAGACCAGACCAGAGTAGAGTAGAGTATAGTAGAACAGACCAGAGTAGAGTAGAGTAGAGTAGAGTAGAACAGACCAGAGTAGAGTAGAGTAGAACAGACCAGACCAGAGTAGAGTAGAACAGACCAGACCAGAGTAGAACAGACCAGACCAGAGTAGAGTAGAGTAGAACAGACCAGACCAGAGTAGAGTAGAGTATAGTAGAACAGACCGGAGTAGAGTAGAGTAGAGTAGAGTAGAGTAGAAAAGAACATACCAGAGTAGAGTAGAGTAGAGTAGAGTAGAGTAGAGTAGAACAGACCAGACCAGAGTAGAGTATAGTAGAACAGACCAGAGTAGAGTAGAGTAGAACAGACCAGACCAGACCAGAGTAGAGTAGAGTATAGTAGAACAGACCAGAGTAGAGTAGAGTAGAGTAGAACAGACCAGAGTAGAGTAGAGTAGAACAGACCAGACTAGAGTAGAGTAGAACAGACCAGACCAGAGTAGAACAGACCAGACCAGAGTAGAGTAGAGTAGAGTAGAACAGACAAGACCAGAGTAGAGTAGAGTATAGTAGAACAGACCAGAGTAGAGTAGAGTAGAACAGACCAGACCAGAGTAGAGTAGAGTATAGTAGAACAGACCAGAGTAGAGTAGAGTAGAGTAGAGTAGAACAGACCAGAGTAGAGTAGAGTAGAACAGACCAGACCAGAGTAGAGTAGAACAGACCAGACCAGAGTAGAACAGACCAGACCAGAGTAGAGTAGAGTAGAACAGACCAGACCAGAGTAGAGAGTAGGTATAGTAGGAACAGACGGAGTAGAGTAGAGTAGAGTAGAGTAGAGTAGAAAAGAACATACCAGAGTAGAGTAGAGTAGAGTAGAGTAGAACAGACCAGACCAGAGTAGAGTATAGTAGAACAGACCAGAGTAGAGTAGAGTAGAACAGACCAGACCAGACCAGAGTAGAGTAGAGTATAGTAGAACAGACCAGAGTAGAGTAGAGTAGAGTAGAACAGACCAGAGTAGAGTAGAGTAGAACAGACCAGACTAGAGTAGAGTAGAACAGACCAGACCAGAGTAGAACAGACCAGACCAGAGTAGAGTAGAGTAGAGTAGAACAGACAAGACCAGAGTAGAGTAGAGTATAGTAGAACAGACCAGAGTAGAGTAGAGTAGAACAGACCAGACCAGACCAGAGTAGAGTATAGTAGAACAGACCGGAGTAGAGTAGAGTAGAGTAGAGTAGAGTATAGTAGAACAGACCAGAGTAGAGTAGAGTAGAGTAGAACAGACCAGACCAGACCAGAGTAGAGTAGAGTAGAGTAGAACAGACCAGAGTATAGTTGAGTAGAGTAGAGTAGAGTAGAACAGACCAGACCAGACCAGAGTAGAGTAGAGTAGAATAGAGTAGAGCAGAGCAGAGCAGAGCAGAGTAGAGTAGAGTGAGAGACCAGAGTAGAGTAGAACAGACCAGAGTAGAGTAGAGTAGAGAGTAGAACAGAACAGACCAGGCCAGAGTAGAGAAGAACAGACCAGACCAGAGTAGAGTAGAGTAGAGTAGTGTAGAGTAGAACAGACCAGACCAGAGCAGAGCAGAGCAGAGTAGAACAGACCAGACCAGAGTAGAGAAGAACAGACCAGACACAGAGTAGAGTAGAGTAGCAAAGTAGAGTAGAATAGAACAGACCAGACCAGAGTAGACAAGAACAGACCAGACCAGAGTAGAGTAGAGTAGAGAGTAGAACAGACCAGACCAGAGTAGAGAAGAACAGACCAGACCAGAGTAGAGTAGAGCAGAGTAGAACAGACCAGACCAGAGTAGAGAAGACCAGACCAGAGTAGAGAAGAACAGACCAGACCAGAGTAGAGTAGAGTAGAGTAGAATAGAACAGACCAGAGTAGAGTAGGAGTAAGAACAGACCAGATCAGACCAGAGTAGAGAAGAACAGACCAGACCAGAGTAGAGTAGAGTGAGTAGAGAGAGAATAGAACAGACCAGAGTAGAGTAGAGTAGAACAGACCAGACCAGAGTAGAGAAGAACAGACCAGACCAGAGTAGAGTAGAGTAGAGCAGACCAGAGAGAAGAAAATGACCAGACCAGAGTAGAGTAGAGTAGAGTAGAACAGACCAGACCAGAGTAGGTAGAGTAAATCAGGTAGAGTAGGTAGAGTAGAATAGAGTAGAGTAGAGTAGAACAGACCAGACCAGAGTAGAGTAGAGTAGAGTAGAGTAGAGTAGAACAGACCAGAGTAGAGTAGGGAGTAGAACAGAGTACAGTAGAACAGCAAAGAACAAAATAGAACAGAACAGAGCAGAATAGAACATAATAGAATGGAACATAATAGAATGGAACAGAACAGAGCAGAATAGAATGGAACAGATCAGAGCAGAATAGAATGGAACAGAACAGAGCAGAATAGGAATGGAACAGAACAGAGCAGGATAGAATAGAACAGAACAGGCAGAGATAGAACAGGCAGAATAGAATAGAGCAGAAACAGAGCAGAATGGGAACAGAACAGAGCAGAATAGAAACGGAACAGAGCAGAATAGAACAGAACAGGCAGAATAGGAATGGAACAGAGCAGAATAGAACAGAACAGAGCAGAATAGAACAGAACAGAGCAGAATGAGATGGGACAGAACAGAATGGGAATAGAACAGAACAGAGCAGAATAGAGACAGAACAGAGCAGAATAGAATGGAACATAACAGAATAGAATGGAACAGAACAGAGCAGAATAGAATGGAACAGAACAGAGCAGAATAGAATGGAACAGAGCAGAATAGAATGGAACAGAACAGAGCAGAATAGAATGGAACAGAGCAGAATAGAATGGAACAGAGCAGAATAGAATGGAACAGAACAGAGCAGAATAGAATAGAACAGAGCAGAATAGAATAGGACAGAACAGAATAGAACAGAACAGAGCAGAATAGAACAGAACAGAGCAGAATAGAATAGGACAGAACAGAGCAGAATATAATGGAACAGAACAGAGCAGAATAGAATGGAACAGAACAGAGCAGAATATAATGGAACAGAACAGAGCAGAATAGAATGGAACAGAGCAGAACAGAATGGAACAGAGCAGAATAGGACAGAACAGAGCAGAATAGAATGGAACAGAACAGAGCAGAATAGAATGGAACAGAACAGAGCAGAATAGAATGGAACAGAATAGAACAGAACAGGCAGATAGAATGGAACAGGCAGAGCAGAGATAGAACAGAGAACAAGAACAGAACAGAAACGAAATAGAGATGGAACGAGCAGAGCAAACAGAGTAAGTGCAGGACAGAACAGAGCAGAATAGAATAGAACAGAACAGAGCAGAATAGAATAGGACAGAACAGAGCAGAATAGAATGGAACAGAGCAGAATAGGAACAGAACAGACAGAATAGAATAGGACAGAGCAGAATAGAATAGGACAGAACAGAGCAGAATAGAATGGAACAGAGCAGAATAGAACAGAACAGAGCAGAATAGAATGGAAACAAACAGAGCAGAGCAGAATAGAATAGGACAGAACAGAGCAGAATAGAATAGAACAGAATGAGAGCAGAATAGAATAGGACAGAACAGAGCAGAATAGAATTGAACAGAGCAGAATAGAACAGAACAGAGCAGAATAGAATGGAACAGAACAGAGCAGAGCAGAGCAGAATAGAATAGAATGGAACAGAACAGAGCAGAGCAGAATAGAATGGAACAGAACAGATCAGAATAGAATGGAACAGAACAGAGCAGAATAGAATGGAACAGAACAGAGCAGAATAGAATGGAACAGAGCAGAGCAGAATAGAATGGAACAGAACAGAGCAGAATAGAACAGAACAGAGCAGAACAGAACAGAATAGAGCATAATATAATAGAACAGAGCAGAATAGAATAAAACAGAACAGAGCAGAATAGAACAGAACAGAGCAGAACAGAACAGAATAGAGCATAATATAATAGAACAGGAGCAGAATAGAATAAACAGAACAGAGCAGAATAGAACAGAAAGAACTGAGCAGAATAGAATGGAACAGAACAGAGCAGAACAGAATGGAACAGAAGCAGAGCAGAACAGAGCAGAACAGAACAGAACAGAACAGAACAGAGCAGAATAGAATAGAACAGAACATGAAGTAGGGCCAGAACAGAACAGAGCAAGACAGAATAAGAATGGAACAGAACGAGACAGAGATGGAACAGAACTAGAGCAGAATAGAATCGGAACAGAACAGAGCAGAATAGAATGGAACAGAGCAGGAATGGAGACAGACAACAGAGCAGAATAGAATGGAACAGAATGAAATGGAACAGAGACAGAGCAGAATAGAACAGAACAGAGCAGAATAGGACAGAGCAGAGGCAGAATATAATGGAACAGAATAGAATGGTACAGAACAGAGCAGAATAGAGATGGAACAGAGCAGAACAGAATAGAATGGAACAGAGCATAATAAAGACAGAACAGGCAGATAGAGACAGAGACAAGAGACAGAGCAGAATAGAACAGAACAGAACAGAGCAGAGCAGAGCAGAATGAAGACAGAACAGAACAGAGCAGAATGGAACAGAGACAGAACAAGGCAGAATAGAACAGAACAGAACAGAGCAGAATAGAACAGAGACACAGAGACAGACAGAGCAGAATAGCACAGAGACAGAGCAGAGCAGAATGAGATGGAGACAGAACAGGGCAGAATATAATTAGTCATAACAGCAGTACCACGTGTGACTACCTACTGGGTTCCCTAGAGTCATGGCAACAGTTACCGATGACTGACTACCTACTAGGTTCCCTAAGTCATAGCAACAGTTACCACAGTAACTGACTACCTCTAAGTTCCTAGAGTCATAGCAACAGTACCATAGTAATTGACTACCTACTAGGTTCCCATAGAGTCATAGCAACAGTTACCACAGTAACTGACTACCTACTAGGTTCCTAGAGTCATAACAACAGTACCATAGTAATTGACTGCCTGCTAGGTGTCAGTGATGAGGGGACCAGCAGCGTCTCTATAGTGGAACTACTATAGACTAGGCCCCATTCTATAGAGTGGTACTACTTTGAACCAGAGCCCTATTCCTATATGAGTGGTACTACTATAGACTAGAGCCCCATTCCCTATATAATTGGTACTACTATGGACCAGAGCCTATTCCTATATAGTGGTACTACTATGAACCAGAGCCCTATTCCTATGTAGTGGTACTACTTTAGACCAGAGCACTATTCCCTATATAGTGGTACTACTATAGACTAGAGCACTATTCCCTATATAGTGGTACTACTATAGACTAGAGCCCCATTCCCTATATAGTGGTACTACTATAGACCAGAGCCCTATTCCCTATATAGTGGTACTACTATAGACCAGAGCCCTATTCTCTATATAGTGGTACTACTATAGACTAGAGCACTATTCCCTATATAGTGGTACTACTATAGACTAGAGCCCTATTCCCTATATAGTGGAACTACTATAGACCAGAGCCCTATTCCCTATATAGTGCACTACTATAGACTAGAGCCCTATTCCCTATATAGTGGTACTACTTTAGACCAGAGCCCTATTCCCTATATAGTGGTACTACTATAGACTAGAGCCCTATTCCCTATATAGTGGAACTACTATAGACCAGAGCCCTATTCCCTATATAGTGCACTACTTTAGACCAGAGCCCTATTCCCTATATAGTGGACTACTGTTGACCAGAGCTCTATTCCCTATATAGTGCATTACTATAGACCAGAGCCCTATTCCCTATATAGTGCACTACTATAGACCAGAGCCCTATTCCCTATATAGTGCACTACTATAGACCAGAGCCCTATTCCCTATATAGTGGAACTACTATAGACCAGAGCCCTATTCCCTATATTGTGTACTATTATAGACCAGAGCCCTATTCCCTATATAGTGGTACTACTATAGACCAGAGCACCATTCCCTATATAGTGGTACTACTATAGACCAGAGCCCTATTCCCTATATAATGGA